>NC_135779.1:10917817-11127668 GCF_028453695.1 Augochlora pura
AAAGGCTAGGAAGGGCAAAAGAACGAGCGGAAAAGATCGGGGCATTCGAAGGAGAACCGTGGCGTGAAGAAGTCGTCGTTGCTGTCGTTGTTGTTGTCAAAGTTGTTGCGTTGCCGTTGTCGTTGTTATTCTTGTTGTAAGTCGTGGGACATTGATAATAAACTGTTGTACTTGTTATTGTTAAACGAAGGTGTCTTTAGTTGTCGTATTATTATTATCACGGAGTCACGTGGGATTTACTTCCAAAATAATCCCTACAATACTTTTTGTGCGAACCCGTTCGCGCGTAGCGAACGTCAAGTATATCTTGAGGTTCTTGCATTACTTTACAAAGACGAATACAACTAATGAAGTATCAGAATTAAAGTTAGAACTATTAACTTTCCTTATTACGTTGCACAAGCAGTCAAGAAAATGTTTAGTCCATCCAGACGGTAATTTGTTAGAACACATTACATGTATAGAAAAATGGTTTTAACGCGGACTAAATGGAAAGGAAGACGAAACAGGTTTGACGCTTCCCGCGTTAATCTTTTGTTGCAGCGTGTGTTAAGGGTACGTACAGATTCGCAGGTAATATTTGCGCAACGAATGTACGTCTTCTACTGAACCCAATATTCAGCGAAGGTATTTAAAAACTGTAGATAGGATGTGAAATAGTTGATCAGCAAATAACACTTATATTTTAATAAAAGGCAACTATGTACAAACAACGTGTGGTGTATGATCGACGGTTGTCGGAATTCTGAATCCAGTTTTGTTTCTCTGCTAAAACGTGGAGGTGAAAAAGCCCTCCACACGGAATTTACAAAAATAGAGGGGCACTGTACCGACCAATTACATAAACTTATCAAATGGTCCGATGGGGGTTGGTTCGGCATCCTAACGCCAAAAGTCGTGACGTCGTTGACAAAGACGTTCGCTGTATCTTTTAAAAATTGTAGGAAACAAAGCTGCCGAGCCCCTTTGTACCCTATACGGGTTTAGGTCACGTCGATTGCCAGGAGGACGGTACGGCCACGCTAGTCTTCCCAGGTATGTCATCTGGTACTATTCGGCCGTACCAGTGCTGTAAAGTAATTAAGTCGTTAAATAAACATTAAAAATCAATTCTCAAAGTGACCGTAGCCTAAACCCAAACGCAAAGATGGGACGGTACGGTCGTTTATCGCGTCTTAACAGCGTGGACGCAAATGAACTCTTAGAGGAGCATTTGTAGCCGAGCAGGATAATTCCAGTGAAATTTCAAGCTCGATGAAATCTAGCCGCGGAGGTTGAACGTCGGCTGCGGACGCCGTACGCCTAGACGACGGAGGAAGCGTCCGCTCTCGAGAAAAACGGTCGAGGAGTAATTGCAGAGAGGGATGACCCTCTCCAGCGCGATAAGAAGCCACGTGGCTGCCGGTCCTCCGTCGTGGACTCGTTATCGCGACCGGAGGGCCGCTCATTAACTCCGTGTAATTAGTCGTGTTCGCTTATCACCGCGGTCTCGTTTCGCGAGCGAGCACACGGGTCTGTTCGTCGCGGCCGCGATTGTTGCCCCGGTCAGCCAATTATCGACGCGAATTAGCAATCGCCGTTAATTAAAAGCCGGCCGGACAGATAGAGGCTGAGTTCGAGGGTGGGAGGGAGGGAGAGAGCGAGAGCAAAGGTGGCCGCTGCTTTCGGCCGGGGCCCTGAGCGTTTGAGGAAAACGGGGGCCGTGTGGCCGTGTGGCCGGGCCGGCAGTCGCGACGCGAGTCGGCCACCTGGAAGGAAAACGAGCTCCGCGACGGCCGTAATTGCAATTAGCGCAATTAGGTGAACGAACGGGACCGAACGGCGAACCAAAATCAAGCTGCTCTCCCCCCCGCGCCGCCCTTCATCCACCGCCCTCGCGGCGACGTCTTTGGCGAAAATATTTCGCAGCAGGCTCGTTTTTGGAAGAGCCGAGGCCGTTTCGCGAAACCGAGCGCGCACCACTCCCGTGTTCCCGTTGTATATTTGTGTGTCACCGTACGTTTCCGAAACGAACGTAAAATGTCTACGCCCGACGGAGGATGGAGTCCCCGTAAATTCGAATATTTGGCTGAATTCCGGGCGAAATTTCACTGCGCCCCGCGCGCTGACTGCGATACTTTATGCGCCAGCCGTGCAGTATTGTGCGATTTGCTCGATGACACGACATTGTTCTCCGTCCCTTCCATTACCCGACCCTAGTCGGAGCAGCGTGCGCCGCACGTTGTTCTCTTTCTCCTCCTGTCTCCTTTCTTCTCTCCCTTTTCTTTGCTCTCCCTTTCTCCTTCTCTCTCTCTCTCTCTCTCTCTCTCTCTTCTCTCTTTTTTTCGACTCACCTCCTCCCCACGATATGCCCGTCCCCTCGCTCGCTGTGAAAGGAGTCTCGTCAATTCGTAGATACACAAGGAGAATCCGCCATGGGAGCCATAACGCCGCACCACTCTACCCAACGTTTCACTCCTCTCGTTTCCTATCCGCTTCGTCCCGGTGCGACGTTTCGCGACGGAAAACTCGCGGTCCCGTATTTCCCATAAGAGTTGCCGAGCCAATGGTCGAACTCGCTGATAAGATGATCTAGCTGATAAGCCGTCCTCGGAGCAACGGTGACCCCGTCGCCGCAGGAAATTCTGCTCCCACGCAATTCGAATTGATAATATCTTTCTCTGTAGCGTTATCGAGGCGTTACATCTAAATTGTCGTGTTCTAGTGGCCGGTGTTTAAACTATTAACTGTCGCAGTTCTATTCAATAACGTAATCTTCGTCTCCGTGAAACTGTCAAACCAGCGTTGACACATTCGCGCTACCAAAAGGCGGCGAAAGGAGGAAAGTGTGCGCCTGTGGCGTGGTCGAATCGAACATATTTCTATTGAACACGCGTGGATACTCGGACGCTGGTCCGACGACTTTAAACGAACGCTTGACGCAATCTTCGCGGTACACGTTCGACAACGACGAGGAATATCGCAGACTAATCGCGATGCTGCTTGTTCAAATAGCAATACACGAAGATCGCGGACCGACTCCCGTTCGGTAATTTCCGAGGATAGGTAAAACTGTTCCCGTCGGTTGTTACGGCGGCATAAACAACGGCGTTTCCTGATGCGACCGGTGCCCGGAGGAAGAGAGAAAGGCGGGAAGCCACAGGTAGAGACAGCGGAGACCCGACAGAAGTTCGTGAAGAGGCTCCGAAGAGAAAAAGAGACGGAGAGGGAGGAGGGGGGAGGGGGAGGCCGGTAACGAGAGAAAGGTGGCCGGAGAAGGAGGGAAAGAGAAAGGACGAGAGGCGAAGGAGGTGGTGGACACGTCTTATGCATAATTCATGCGGCTGCCTCCCATGTATATTTTCGTGTTTAAATATTTGAATACCTCGTTCGCTGCAATACCGAGAGAGCGGGTTAGGAAAATATTCCGTCGCTTATTCACCGCGGTTCACTGTGCGGGAGAGGCCAACACCGAAGGAGATTCTTCCAGCATCTTCAGCGTCGACGTTCGGTTGCTTTCGTTCGACCTCCGCCACCCCCGCCCGTTTACTCTCCTCATCCTCCTCCTCCTCCTCTTGCTCCTCTTCTACCTCCTTCTCCAGCTTCTCCACCGTGAAAGAAGATTTCATCAGGACGCGATATTTCCCCGAGTTGCTTCGTATTGTTACGGTCGTTTTGTCGGACGGCAATAAAGCGAGGGAACGATAAAAGAAAGCGTTTACGAGGCCGCTGTGTTTCGAGAACGAGGAAACTCGGAGAGAAAGAGAGAAAAGTAGATAAAGAGAGAAGAAAAAGTGAGAGAGAGAGAGAGAGAGAGAGAGGGGCAGAGTGACTGGGAGAACCTGACGGCTGGTTCGCGTCCTCGAGTGACACACGGGGTTTCGTCAACCTACCGTCGATTACTTCTACGCTTATACGCAATTGTTCATTGTTCAGCGAATAATAAGGTCGATTAGGCCTCTCCGCGTCATTCTCACTCCGAGAACAACCGTGTCTCCGCGACGCGGCGCAGTCTTTCTCTCCCGTGCGATTAGAATCGATGATAACGCGAATCAACCCTTTACCAGACGATCTCTTTTGCAAGCGATCGGAATATCGGTTGGAATTCGTTCTCGCTGTGGGATAAAGAGAAGTTGGTAGCCTGGCCTGAAAATCCTGAATCCTTGAGCAACGCGCAGGACGCGTCGAATCGAGTCCAGTCCGAGTCCTTGATCGTGAAACAGCCCGCGCGCATCGGCGACGTTCGACGCAGTGATCTTTAAAATAAACCCGATCTGTAATTCCAAACTCGCGTGTCTAGTCCGAAGAACCAGTTTTCCCGAGGATCGCGAGCTAATTCCGTCGAGCGACACGAAAACCGACCGCCGGTTAGTCATTCTGGATGATCGTCTATCACGGACGGGACGCGATCGCATGGGAAAAAAATGCCACGACGAGAGCATCGAACCGCGGCGATCGACGCGTCGATTCATTTATTATTATCAAAGACATCCATTTCCCGGTTATCATGCGGAAAGCGTGCTCGTTAGCGTGTCTCGCGATGGATTTTTCCGCTGCGGGATCGATCGATCATTTTCAGACCGAATCGTTTAGGATAGCGAAGTCTAATTCGGGCATAAAGCCGAGATTTTCTCGGCTTTCGCGGTATCGGCGCCACTATCAAGGCCGCCGTGCTCTCGTGAATTAATTATAATATCAAGTTACACTCCGCTTGCCACCGAAAGTTTGCTGCCGGCGCGGTTTTTCGCTCGCTCGTTCGCATCCACCTACGAGCCGGCGATAAAGCCGCGGTTACGCACAATGCGCCGCCTCGCGCCGCGCCGTGCACCAAGAATCGTGCCAGGCGCGCGTCTAACTCGGTATAATGATCGCTAGCCTCGATGATGTAACTTTCGCAAGGTTTCCCCCGCTTTGTTGCCACACGCGCCGCCGCGCAGCGCCTCTCTCGACCGATCTCTGCTCGATTTAGCGCGCCCACGCTCCCGTTTTCCGTAATTGTTCCGCGGAACACCGCGCTCCGCGGATCAGGGAAAGCTCCGATTTTATCCAAAGACTAGCACTTTGAAAGTCACCGGTGATGTTAGTTAACGCGACTCGAGATCTCGGTTATACCTTGGGTTAGATAACGTTACACCTTTCCTATTTGTAATTGGCGATTCCTAGTAGCAATTGCTGTGTCAATACTTCGCGTTGTGACGAAATTATTTGTTCAGATTTCATAATTAATATTCACCGTAATCTTTAATTCTTTTTTTTATTAGGCAGATCAGATCCTCGTAGGTTTATTCAGCTACAGATTGAAAAGATTTTGAGAGGACATATTATTCATACAAGAGGATTGATTAATACAATCCTTGAAGATCGCAGCCTTTCAATTTCAATAGGATTCGCGAAACGTAAGAATGTTGGAAAGTATCGCTCGACTTTGCCTTTCAATTTTAATTTAATCAATCGACGCTCTTACTGCACTCGTAATTCGACGATTAACGTTCGTTTCGCGATTGCAAAACGTTCCCAAAACATGGCAGCGCGGTTCACAACCGGCAAGAAAGTTGCCATTCGTAGTTGCGATATCAACGCACCGTCCCAGCAACGTCGCAAGCGTGAAAGCCCCCTTCGAAGCCTATCAGAGGCTTCTAAGTCGCGAGAGGGGGTCCGCCGTCGAGGTCTTCGACGTTCGAATGGTGTAAATCACTCGAAGAGGGTCACCGACGAGTAGAAAATGAAGCAAGACCCGCGGCGCGGTCCTAAAACGGCGTCGACGCGAAAGAAATCTTCCGAGAGGCACTTTCCGTTTCGGGCGGCTCGGCTCGGCTCGGCGCGGCGCGGCGGCGACAGAGACGATGAGAGAAGCTAGGCGTTTCCGAAGACGCTCGTAAATCCTGATCCTATTGCTACCATATTTTAGGTGGAATTTATGTCGCTTTATATGCTGCCCCCGTATATTTCTTCCATTGTCCGTTATCGGGGTAGATCGCTGGTTACGGGAGGGCGCATCGATTCCAGAGAGGAGTTCAACCATTCCTTAACATCATGTGATTCTCCCGACTTGCGATAAACCGCCGAGACGTGGCCAATTATACCGGCATTTTTTCGTCGAATTATTCCCCTTGTCGGCTTTTATTAGTCGACCGATGGACATCGGCGGCTATAGCTTTCTTGGATCGTTGATAGGGCAGACGTGCCGGTTGTATCCTGTCGTTATCGTTATTCATATTTTCATCTCCGAAGTTGCTCATAGATCTTATCGATTGACAGAATTTCAATTCAGTAAATATATTGTTTTCAGTAGCTACAGATAATTAACACTTTATCGACCGGTCATCCGGTCGTAAAAATATTCGTTTCTATTTTGATTTTATTTATCTTATTAATCGCGAAAGATATTTAATATTTAAAAATTTATATAATAATATTGAAGCTTGTAGTACAATTTAACACATTTATCTCAATAATAGATAACAAACTAAGGGTTACTATGATAACAGATTCACAGGCTACCGATCGGGGGGAAAAGCCGATTTATAGGCTACCGGTCGATAAAGTGTTAATAAAAAAGAATATTCATTACGAATAAAATTAATAGTAAAGAGGATAGAACCGGAGAATGTAAAAGAAATGAAGAAAAATAAATTGGAAGGAAAAAGAAGGAAATTGGAACAAAAGCAGAATACGAAGAAGGAAAGAAAACAGAAAAGAACAACGCGAACAAGATTTATAACCTTCGTTAAAATATTTCATTCTTGTCTGCGACATCAATAAGGGTCTTCCTTTGCTACAGAGAGAGATATAGAAATATGAAATTTATGCATTTACAAGAGAAATAAGTAGGTATAATCTAAAAGACTGAAAGGATTAATGTAAGCTAAGATGTTGAAGTATTAATTTGACATTATTTAAGAAGAAAATATCGTGCTTGGTATCTGCGTCTGGCAATTAGTACAGACAATTTTTATTTCGCATAAATATCCACAGCCTAGTAATAATTTTTGTATCATTTTGATAGATTACCTGTTGCGAGGTAAATATGAGAACTAACAGTATTAACTAGTTTCTTCAGACATATACACTTCTCATTACAAGACTAGAAATATTTGCGTAAAAATTCTTATGAATCCTTGACATGGCCACAATTGGCACATCTACCCTACTCGATTAAGCACCCACGTCGTGTCATTCTAATCCCTCGTCTTTCTCCATCTTTTATCTTTCCTCGCCTCTGTCCTTCGCCGCTTTTTCCATTTTATCGTGCTCGTGGCACACTTACTCTACCCTCCGGATATCGAGTCCCGCGATCTATGCCCGCGCTTTCCTTTAAACATTTTTCCTTCCTCCGTTTCGCTGCAGAGACTTCCTCGGTTTCTCGAAAAATCCGGCCGAAGGATATTGTTTCGTACCCGATCGCTCGCCGGCTGATTAAGCCCGCCCACGCGCGGCTTGTCCGCCGTTTTCCTCGTTCTCTGTACGCTTCGTGCCCGATCTACCGCAAGTGTTGTCCCCGTTATTCCCCCGCCGGTCTCGTTGGTAGCGCGTCAACCAAAACTGCGCTCACTTTTTTTCTCCGGTTCTCTCGGTGTGTCCGACGCGGCGCGCGCCGTCCCCGTTTCTCGATCCGTTCGTTCTCGTTCCTCGGAAGGATAGAGAACGTCGGCACGCTGTTTGCACGAGAGAAAGTCCGACGTTTCTCAATTCGAGTCGAGGACTGGCATCGGTCACCGTTAGAAAGTGGTCCTGACGGGTGGCGAGTTCGGCGATCGATCCGCGAGCCGACGTCGCCAGGATCTATCGAGCGCTGTCGATCACGGCTCGCGACGACGACGGCGACGACGCGTCCTCGGGACTTTCAAATGCCGAGGGATGCTCCGGACCGATCCGCGAGCCTCCGCCGCGAGCCTCAGCCGCGGCTCGATAAAAACATGGACGGACATTCCGTTCTCCGATATGGAATTAAAGCTGTAGTAGACGCTCGTTTTTCTACGGTGCAATTAGCCGGAAGAAACGCGAGCAAAGTCGTATCGACAACTCGGTTCATTCCGACAAATTGGCGAGGGGATCGCTTGACATTCGTCTCTCCAGTTTCAGCTTTAATCTTCGAGAACCTCGCGTCAAAGTAAAACGGAGAGAGAGGGAGAGAGAGAGAAGGAGAGAAAGCGGGGATCGAACGGTGGATCGTTTAACTCGTAGCGCGATTCAATATCTCGACCGTTAATTGTACGGTCGCTAATTGAATCGGACACGCGGTCGCGAGATAGCACGGCGAAGCGGACGAGAAAAACCTGTTTGCCACTTGCCCGGCTTCCTGCGTGTCTACATAATACGCCGGTTACTTTTGTTACCGATAGGAGCTGCGCCCGGTGGAACTGGTCCTCCGCGATAATAACAACGATATCGCAGCGACGCTGACCGGGAAGCATCCTCCCCGGCTTTTATCGGTTTCCAACGATCTCGTCGTCGCACGGTGACCAATTTGCCCGAAATCGTTATCAAAAGTAGAAATATTTTCTTTCTTTATTGGAAGAATCTAGATAACGCATTTCATTGATGAATGTTCGGAGGATATATTTATCGTTAAAATCAATTTTTAATATACAACTTCAAGATACGCCAGTTCAAAATTTATCGTTTTATAGCACAAGCTTTTACAGCTGTAAGCAAACATTAATTTGATTTATCAGTGAATTTTAATGCTAACACATCTATGTTGGTATTATTCAACATGTTTGAAATTAGTATACGTAGTACTTTCAGTTCGCTGTTTCATTGCTCAGAGCTATGATACATACGTACGCGAAATCCATGTATACTTTCCCTTTCCTTAAGGAAATAGTTGTCTATCAATTCAGATCAAGAGACTGCATTTCCTCTAAACGAAACTTTAAAGGTTACTGAACAAGTTCTAGCTGCCTGCTGTAAATTGTGATCTTATGAGTTATTTTCATTTTTGTACCGTTCGCACTGTATGGAAGAGTACTTCTCATATCAAGAGGGACGTTCAGCCAGCTTAGGTTAGATTACGGTGAATAAACCTTTTATCGATAAATAAGCTATTACTTGCAAACGTATATTGTATTATTAAAGATACAGTAAAGTGAATTAATGACAAAATCGGATAGTTGCAATTTGAAATAGTATAAAGATTATAAGTATTAAAAATAAAATTCACTTTATCTATTTTAAAAATCTATTAAGATGATTAAAAGAAGAATGATCTGGCTTTATTTTGTTTCCATTCCTTGTAATTCATGCAGACAATTTTTATTTTGTATAAAAGTCCGCAGTTTGATTATAATTATACATCGTATGCGAAAAGATATGTGTACATATCTATAATATTAACCAATTTAATTTGCAACAATAAAACAGTTCAAACATACATTATCAAGTATCTATCTTCAATTCGATGATATTAATTTTATCCACGCTTTCGGGCAGATTCGCGTCTGCGCGTCGTTTCTCGTTGCATCGTCGCGGTATCAGCGATCGTCCCGAGACAGGACAGCACTGCGAGCACATCCGAGTAAGCTAGAGATCGATAGTGCGAAACGAGTCGGGGAATGTCGCGAATACCTGAGGAGGGATTAACGAGCGGACCGAGTGTCGTCGATCCTTTTCAAGGAGTCCTGAGGAACCCACCAGGAAGGAAAGGGTGCAAGGGCAGTCGTTTAGTCGCGGGAATAAAGTTGAAATTAGGTTCCGGGGAAGGAGGCACGGAAGAGAAGAGAGAGAACGAGAGGGCCGCGCTAAGGACGGTTGCGTTCGAGGTAAAAGTTCGAGGGAGACCCTTTTGTCGGGGCGACGAACAATAGCCCGAGTTCTAGAGACTATATCCCCTTCGCCCCTTTCCGCGGCGGCGGTCAAGCTGTCCCTTTAATAGCGAGCTAGGTTCCTTCCCCCTTCCTCCCTCGTAGCTTGCCCGCCGCTGTCCCTTTTACCTCGACGGAGCCTCTTTAAGGGAAATTCCCTTAAAGGTGCTCTCGCCACCGTTACGCAAGACACGCGAGCCGGCCTGCACCTCCCGCGGCGCTGCCCGATGCAAATGCGGCCCGGTGCAACGCCGGCACACGTCCCATTAATAATGCATTAAATAAACCGAAGATTTGTCGAAGCCGCGGTGCGTGGATCGGAACTCGTTTTCCGGCCCGCGAAACCCGCAAACGTGTTTGCATCCTCATCGAATCCATTAATTTTCCCCGCCAGCATTTGCACACTGGTTCTCTAGTTTCGATCCGATCAGGGGAATTAGCTTGATTTCCTTATGGATTTCTTCCTTGGGCAGGCGTGCTCGAGCCGTTGACCTTTGTGCCGCGATCGAAGGTCATCGAAATCACCGGGAACGATTCTATTCTGCACCGGTGCCCGGCAACGGGGCGGTTTTTGGTTGAAATTCGAGTACGGCGCCGATTCCCGCTGGCCGGACTTAATAAACAGGGGAATAAAAGCTGCGGGATCCTTTGGAGCCTTTGAGGCGGGATTTTTTGAAATTTCATAGACACGGCCGGTGGCTCGATGAAAAAAAAAAACGGGGGCGTTGCGGCCCCGGGAACATCGCCGCAATCCGGAGCAAGCTCCCCGATGCCGCGGCTCGGATTAATTAATCTTTGTCGTCGGCGTATCGAGCGCGGCACCGAGCATGGTACAAGGGTGCTGGAGCCGTTATTAAACCCGAAGAGCAATATGGAGTGGAATAACACGATAATGAGGCCGCGCGGCGTCACGGGGATGAAAACCGGCGATCTTGTTCGTGTCCCTTTGCCGCCACCGTCCCCCCACCCCCACCCCTTTCGGTCCTCTTCCTCTCCCTTTCTCGCTGCACTCCCTTTGTTCGTTTCCTTCTCTTTGTCATCGAACTTAGATTAGAAAATCGACGAAAGAGTAATCGAGTGGCCAGTCGCTTGCGAAACGAGAAGCGGCGCGATTTCGTTTGCAAAAGGGAAAAAGAACACGGACACTGGCACGTGTCCAAAGGCAGCCGCCGGGAAATTGTTTCCGGCACCCACGCGCGACGCGAGGAGCCACTCCGTAATTTCTACGGTGTCCCAGTTTCGTCGGGGGTATTCTCTGGGAGCCTTATTTTCACGCGATTTAACCAATCGAAAATGATTGTTTATTATTATCCTTTATTAACGGTCTTTATAGATCCTTTTAAGGCACGTGTTCAGCGTACCATGGAGATCTTATCCGTATATTTATCTTTACAATATTGTAGGGATTATTTTGAAAGTAAACCCCACGTGACTCCGTGATAATAATGATACGACACCTTCGTTTAACAATAACAAGTACAGCAGTTTATTATCAATGTTCCACGACTTACAACAAGAATAACAACGACAACAACAACGGCAACGCAACAACTTTGACAACAACAACGACTTCAACAACTACGACAACAACAACTACGACAACAACAACGACTTCTTCACGCCACGGTTCTCCTTCCAATGCCACGATCTTCTCCGCCCGTTCTTTCGCCCTTACTAGTTCTTTTCCAAATTATCCTACTCTCTCTCTCTCTCTCTCTCTCTCTCTCTCTCTCTCTCTCTCTCTCTTGCACCCATACTCTTTCGCTCTGTCTCACTCGCTATCTCATTCTTACTCATTCTCTCTCTTCCTTTTCATTTCTCTCTCGCTCACTCACACTCTGTCTTTCGGGCACGCAGGACTTCGAGGAACCTAAGCAATAAACTCAGGCCACTCGAAGGCGTCCAAACACGCTGTCGCCATCCGTCCCATTCATTACCATTTTATAATACTCGACCATGCATACCCGGAAAAACCCTACAATATTGTTATCCAGACACTCTATCGTCTGATTATTGTGTTATTTAGATACATTATTAACTAGTAAAGAACTTGGATAAAATGTTTAGATAATGAAATGTTGAACCTTCGAATCAAAAAGACTATACTGAGCATCGATTGGTATAAACGACGCGCTATACGTACGGAACATAAAGGATATAAAAGAATTAATGTTTAATGTCGCTTGGTTCGTTCACAGTTCCGACCATTTTAGCTGTGCAATTTTTATACCCTCGCGAGATTTTCCCTCTATCAATATGGAATGGTACTATATCAAATTACTAATTCCTGTACGGAATTTTTAAGCGCCAGCAAAAGTAGAAAGTACCAATTTGAATGGTACATTTAATTTTATTGCAAGGGAACATTAGCAATTTTTCTTGATGATATTACCGGAGGTTCGTTTTAAATGAGTGACTTGTTTAAAAGCACTCACGTTCTACAAACACCAACAATTTTTCTCTAATAATACTCTACGGCATCTCTATCGTACCCAAACATCCGTAATTCTCATCTTACTGTCATTAATGTGACCGTTATTACTAGCACGCGGATTTTATGCATTTATGAAAAACTGAAACGACGATGGAAGAATTTCAAGATAATTTTACATTATGTTCAATTTATTCTGATTATTAAAAGAAAAAAAAAATATTTAGAATCACTCAGATTCCTTACAATTAACGTGGACAATTTTTATTCTCCATAGTTATTACTATATATTATTACACATTCTGTAAGCAAGGATCTGCTCCATTGACACAACAATTAAATTAAATTGATTTAAGATAAATTAAATATTATAATCAAAGATATTTTAAATTGATTTGTTATAGATATCGTCTCTTAATGTTTGTCCTAGCAATTTTATGAAAATACGTACGCTTACTTCGGCGCAGGTGAGACTCCGTTATTTTTCCGAATTGAGATAACTCTCGCCGTAGACACGTTCGCGCGGAGCCCACTCACCCGAAGAGAATACGGTGAAAAATCGAATCCTTGAAAGTTGTGGCCCAGTGTTCCACGTTAAGGTGACACCGGAGACCTAATATTGTCGGACGAGGGAAGAATATTGCTATGGCCGAACTGAAATCAGCTCCCGGGTCTGGAACTTCATTAAACGGGGATATCCTCGTGCCCCGGCTTCGCAGACGACGGGTTCCCGTCGTTCCTTTTTACGGACACGCTCCGAGAATCTTTTTCCACCCGCCGAGGTCTCTTTATTTTCCTTTTAATTTCTACTCGGCTCGGCGGTAACGATATCCGACCGCTCGGTTACAAAATCGATTGATACACACCCGTATCGAGCTCGCTGCCGCGGCCGCGCCAGTTATTACCCTGGGAATTCCATTCTGTTGCACCTCTGAAATTGAGTTTCGCTCCTCCACCCTCCCCTGCCCCTCGACGAATGTATAAATTTTTTAGCCGTTCTCCCGCGCGCCGCGTTCGCCGGCCGACAATTTCCTACGCGCAAAGTTTTCGACGCCGGACGCCCCACGATTCGCTCCGGCTTTTTATGCCGCGGTTATCGTAATATCGGCGACGGGGCCGCGTCGGAAGTCGTCGACGGAAGATCGTCGACCTCGTTCACCGAACTTCCCGACAGCCACCGCGCGGCGCGCACCGAATCGCACGGATCGCGCACGCCGGTGCCTTTATCGCTTTGCTTCCCGATTGGGAAAGACTCCGAAATTATTGGGCTGTTGGAAAAGTAATTTCGGTTTGACGAATAGATGACTTCGAACAAAACCGAAATTACTTTCCAACAGTCCAATACATGTTTCGTCAGTGTTCGAAAATGCCGACGATGTGGCGGATCTTTCTGATCCGATTGGACGAGCGGTGATCGAGATAAACATTTCTAAGCGCAGCCTGCGCTTCCGTAGAAAATGACAGATCTCGATGAACGTCGTACAGAGTTGCTTCGAACTTGTCCCGAGTAATTAATGGACGATTCCGCGACTAGAAACTACGAGCGTTTCGATCGGGTTGCCTCAACCCTTGCGGTTCCGGGCCGCGTTTCGCATCGGCGAGAGTCGCAAGAATGTCCCCCCATTGTTCGTGGCGCTGCGCAGAGATATCTCTGGTCGTCCCGAGTGAAAGCTGGCCAGCGTGTAACTGACCTCGGCCACTCGTGACCCGGCGAGTTATTACCGTTGATTAGCGAGACGTCGCACGAAAATCGTTCGTACGATCGACGGGCCTCTGTCGCGGGGCCGAAATCGTCGACTTCGACGCGGGACGCGTTTCTCGCAAACCGAACAGACAGTTAACCGCGTTTCCCATGAAGACTGAACCCTATTCCCTAAAGCTCGCCACCGTGAAACGGTTCGAAAACAAGCCGGTTTTTCGGCGGAACCGGTCGGACCGGTTCAGACGACGCCCGTAGAAAAGCCCCCGGAGAGGCTGCTCCTCGTAAATACGTTTGCCCCCCTACCCCCTACCCCCTTCGAACAGGCAAAAGGTAACTTTTGTTTCGACGAGGTCGCGTCTATTCGACGAACCGAACCGGGAACTGTCTGCGCGGCGCACAGGTAGCCTCCTTCTTCGTCTTCTTCTTCCTCGAACGGACCCGAATTTCTTTTGCGAACCTTCCGTCGACCCTCCGGATGGCTGCCATTTAGCTGAGAATGACGTGAATAATTGGTGCAACGATGCAACCGGGTAACACGGGTACTGCGAATGGACAGGTTTCTTCGGCGGAAGGAATTTCGGTGCGTTCGTTCGCCTAACGCGATCATCGCTGAGCCGGTAACATACCAGGAAATAATTTTGTCCTTCCCGATCAACGCGAATTTTAATTGTAACGTACGGATAGGTTTTAGAAAACAATCCGCTTTGACTTGTAGGGCACGCGCGTTCGTTATCCTGCCTGGGGAAATCTTGGGAAGAAATTCTTTCAAATTCTCGCGAGATAGAAAGACGAAAGGAGCTGCCTCCAGTCTAAATCTCTTGCATCGTCCGTGTGTTTGAAAGCAAAATTAAGTTCTAATTAAATAAAATATATAAAGATTATTGAATTAGATAGAAATAATTAAATGAAATCAGTTTCAAATAATTTAACATAAATAAATGGAACTACATTTAAAACTCTGCGAGATAGATCAAACATTCTAGCTTTGCTTAAAAGGTAACAGGCGCGTGATGTTCCAAGCATTTAAAGGTGGCAAATTAGTAGATAAGACATTTTAACTAAGGACCGGCAGTGCAGGTGACATCCAATTATCCAGAAAACAGTGGGAGACAGCGGAGGTCCTCTCTCCGGAATAAAACGTGGAAGAAATGGCGAATCCTTCCGGGTGTCGCCGCGAGTGCAGAGCGCACGCACCTTAGGATCGATTGCTCGGCCTCGGGAAACTCGGCTCGGCTCGGCTCTGAGGGACACTTTCGAGGCGGCAGAAAAGTGGTCGGAAAAGCGTGAGAATATTTATAGCGTTGACTCATTACGGAGCGGCGTGATTGCTCGCAGGTTGCCGCAGTGTCGTTGCAAGTGCACCAGCCAATGAATGAGCCACGGTGCAAGGACGCGCTCGGCTCCCAACGAATCGAACGTGCCCCAGACTCTCCGCTCTCTTTCCCTCTGTGTCGCGCCTTTTTTTTCCCTCTTCCAGCTCCGTTAATGACAAATTAAGGCGATCACCGCCTCTTACTCGCGACCCATATCGCCGCCGAGTTCTCGATTCCGCGAACGGACCGCGTTTCCTCGGGAAAACCGGGTGCTGCATTCGAGGGGCCTGCCGCCGCTGTGCTTTTCCTCGTTGCGATGGAAATTGTGCACCTGGTTTTCATCTCCACTCGCTACGCGGCGAATATTGCGGTACCTAGGGTAAAGCCACCTGTAATCTGTAAGGAAATCAATAAAGTTCACCACACTGTATTATAAAGGATATTCGCAGCCAATATCACAAAATTCGAAACGAGTTTGCATGGTCTGTTCACTTTAACTGCTAATCCCCAAACTATCAATATTAGCATTTTGTTGTATACTGTAACAATATAGCCTTTTAACCGTACATATAAATATATAAATAAATAAATAAATATAGTGTCGGACATGCACTCTAATGAACCGATTATTTCTTAACGTTACATACATATGATCTTTTGCCAAACAAAGTGTCATTTCTAGTAGCTACTGGTAAACACTACATGACCAAGAAATGGCGGGAAAATTATTTGATGTTATTCTAAATTTTCTAGCTAATTACAAAAGTCTGAATTATTCATTTGTACACATAAATGTATTGCATTCATCCAGAGACAATCGCATCATTTCCTCTTGCAAAGGATGCAATATGAAAACAATAATCGCGAAAATACTGTAAAAATTGACTAAAGTGCTGCTAGGTGCATAGTTCAAGCCCGCGAAGTCTAAATATTGAGAGGAGATTCAAGAAAACATGGGGAAACTTGGAGTTGTTGACGGTGGTGTTCAGAATGCGATTGTCGCAGCCAGGTGCGACAACACCAGGATGCGCGTTGCGGAGGAAAAGCAGCCGATCCTCGGTAGATCGGACGTGGGATAGGAAACGATCGGATCCTACGGTTGATCGCCCACGAAATAGTCGTTCACGGTAAACAGAATGTGTACGCCGATCGACTGGTTGGTTAAGTATGCGACGTGACATGGTTGGCGGCTTGGTATTTAGGAAAGGCCAATCGACCAATGTCACAAGCCGTTTGAAAGGCGTTAGGAATCAATAAGACGCACACAGGTGATCGGAGACCGATCCAATACGATACGATCCGATCGTTTCTCTGCATCGGCGATCTCTCCCCGGTTCGGATCTCGTCGGCGCGGCGCGGCGCGGCGACAAAGGTTGACGGTTGCGACGCGGTAACGATTGTCCCGCGATCAAGGACCGTTATAAATACCGATACATATCGAGGAGCGGGAGCAGAAAATCCCGCGGAGAACGGGAAAATTCAGAACGGCAGAAACTGGAAATTCTAGGCCGCCAGAGCCGGTTGTTCTTTATTGTTCTTTCCTAGGATCTGGCAAACGTTCGCCGGGCCCGGCATTGTGGCCGCCCACGCCGTTCGAACGGTTCTAAATTTATCAATTGCTATCCCGGTTCGAAAGTCGTGGTCGTTTGAGGAAACTCGAGATCGATCCGCGGCGGTATCTCGTCGATCGGGCGCACCGGATCGAACCTCTTTGCGCTCCGCCGGCGTGTTTCGGCCGACTGAGTCATAGTCCAAAGGGTGAGCAAGGTTAAGAGCATAGTTAAACAGGGAAAATCGTAAAGTGAGTCAATTCAATGGCCTCCGGCCGTGCTCCGGGACAAAGGGAGAAACCGAATTCCCGTTCCAAAGCGATGACTGCGCGACCGAGAACCGTTCGGAGAAAACGGACTCCGCAAGACGAGATGGCTCCGATCCTACGCGTTCTCCACCTCGTAAAATTGAGCAACGCATGGTGCAAAATCTGGCGCGGATCCCGGAACGTCGCTCGCGCAATCGTTCATTATTTATCGGCCAGAATTCAAGGCTCCGCACCCTTCCGCGTGCGTAAATCCAACTCGTGGCAGCTTAGCAGAGATCTCTGCAGATTTACAGAGACCTCCGGTTAACTGTTCCGAGGCGTTCCGACGAAACTGTGCACGTCGGTTCGCGGTGCTAAAAAGTTCAACTGCGAAAGAACGAATTAGATTACGTTGCTCTAATATAAGCAGGAGACTGGCTTAATGGTGCCACGAAAAGCTTGAAGAAACGATTTACGTAATAAATGTAACGTTGAGCAATTGACAAGCTGCCTTGTGCTCGATATCGGTGGCGTTTTAAAACAAAAGTAACGAGTCCGTCGAGCCTGAAACTTCTGCATCGCTGCGCATTGCACTTCCACTTTGTGCTAGTGGACCCAACCACTTCCTCATTACAAATCTACGATACGCGTAATACGAAATTTTTCAGCTGACCGGAGATTATTCACGAGTCGCTTGAACCGCTGTACAATTGGCTGGAAACTGTGAAAAATGCGTATTCTATTATGCATAGTAATTGTTGATTCATTTTGTTACGTTATTTCAAGCTGAATATCGAGACTAAAGGTATTAAATAATCTATTAATCCCTTGTGCTCTCGAAGTCATCCAAAATAGTTATTCTGATCTTCGCTATTTGCATTCTCTACGTGTTAGCGTAGTTTACACATGTAAAATCGGATCCTCATACAGCAGTTACCCCTTTAACAGACTCTTAAATACGAACGAACATGACAATGTGAAAAATCATTTTGTAACATGACACAACAATTTCTAGCATTGCCTCAGAATTACTAATCGAGTGCAAACGGTTAACACCTGCACATTTCCTATGCGATACACACAAGTCCTTAAGACTATTTCCGTCGAAACTCATCTAGATCCTTATCGCGGCCGCAGCCGGTGCATTTAGCTCAGCATACAGCCGCAGGAAATCGAATTCAGTTTCTGCGAACGGGCAAAAGGTGCCGTATTCGTTGAAAAAGTTGCACGTGGCCCGGTCGAGGGTTAATAAAACGATTCGACGGTGACCTCACGCGTCGGTTCTAAACCGCAAGCTCGCCCGGCGCGTTTCTACTTTCGACATTTCGAAAGTGGCGGCCGGTGGAAGCGCCGTAAAAATATTTCTCCGTCCCCGATGACCAAAATCGAGGCGAGCACGCCGCGCCGCGCCGGCAGCGGCGCGCGATCTCCTCCTTCGAAGGCCGCGGTGGCGATCGCTCGATCACTCGCGACGAGCACTCTCGATCCCGTCGATTCCTCGCGCCGAGTTCCCTCGGTTCCTCGGCGCGTGCACGCGAGGAGAGCGTTCACGCGCCGCGGAATCGCGCTTTTTACGGAGGTGGACTGACGATTTTGCAAGAGAGTGCACAGACTTACTTGGCGTCGCCGGATAATATAGGCACGCTCGCGCGCCGCCGTTGGGCAACTTCTAATCGTGTTAACGACACAAGGACACCGCGGGAGCACGTCTCGCGCGTTTGTAAACGCTTGTAAACCTGCCACGATAACCGGGGTGGAGGGCCCCGAGCTCTGCCATGCAAATACGCGCGAACGCGTTGCCTACTAATTCGCGCGAGTTCTCCTTTGGAAACACGTCTCACACCGGCGAACCACGCGACGCCTCGCGCCGCTGCAATTAACGCGGTGTCCCGCTATTGGATTGCCGAATTTCTTCCGATTCGATCCTCTTCTCCTCCATCGTCTCGCTTCGAGAGGCACGCGATTACTTTTCTTTCATATCTCTCGTGAAGGTTTCCACAATCGATCCTCTGAGGACGAATGGCGACATAGTGACAACATCGGGACTGTATATCGTATTCCAGAGATAGCGGACATATTACTTGATTGTGCACGCGGCAAAATATCAGGGTGCAGTGTCCGTTCTCAACAGTATACGTTATTCTGATAAAAATACTCAGACCATTGTTATGAGTAGACCTCCTTTTTAATTACCTCCTTCAATTACGGCAAGCATGGATCAAATTGTAATTGTTTTCTTTTTTTAAACATTCAAGTAAGTTGATAATAAATGCTATTAAAATCTGTTAATAATTTCCTGTTCATAAATTCCGTCTCCCTACTTTGTTACAAATGCATCAAATCCACGGGCTACTTAAACAATAATTGTCCATTCGCTCAAAATTGTACAACATTCACTTCTGTGTGAGAAACCAAGACCTTTGGAATAGCTTAAATTTAGTAACGATATTCTCTGTGTAGTTTACAATTTTTTAAACATATTTGAAAGCTGAGTGAATGATGATAATAATAATAATAATGACTGTATAGCTAAGCATAAATAACTAATGGCGAGGCATTGACAAATCGTTTGCATTGTTGTCTCGAGCTCCAGCGAAGGACCACGGGGCCATATAGTCGACGAAAGAATCTTGAGAATAGGATCGAGACCCTGAACTTTTTGCTGTAGCGATCGGTAGCTCAACGACGATCCCTGACACATGATGAGTGTCGAGTCTTCAAGTACGCGTTTGCTAATCGACGTGAAAGTGATTGCGGTTGCCAGTAGAATTAACCTTGGACGGAATGGAGAACTGGGATCCATCTGTTAATTCTGTACCATTCGCGGCCAGGATTTCTTTCTCCGACGGATTCTTCACGCCCCTTGAATCCAGATAAACGGCGATAGGAACGGTAGACATCGATCCTAAAGGCTCAGCTGTCGAAGAAAGAATCGGCTTTCACGATAGTTAAATCTGACGCAACCGAAGCTTGGAATTTATACATTTCACTTCTATTTCTTAAATCGACACATCAATTTTAGCCTTTCGTTCGCGCAATGAGTGTTCACGAATCGCACGATGCAATGTTGTTTCTATTAATTATACAGGTACAGGTAAACTGTTCACATTTTCGAACACTCATTCTTTCACTCTTTTTATCGTTTTATTCTCGTATCGTTTATCGGACGGACGAACCTCGGAAACGTTCCGATCACGTTTCGGCCACTTTCTGGCCACGTTCCGCTACCACCGATCTTTCGTAACGCGTACCAGAGCGCGGTGAGGCAAGGCTGTCGAACGTCCTTAACGTCACGAATCGCGCCCGTCGATCGCGGATGCACAGCTGGAAGCGATCGTCGACCGCCTTCGCTATTACTATACTTTGCAGATCGGTGCAACCTTTCGGTGGCAATACAGAGGCAGTACCGGCACGCGGGTAGCAGGAAATTTCACGGCGGCGCGGCGCGGCGCAGTGCCCACGCGCCGAACCCGCGAACATGTACCCGTCGACCTGCTTGTAGCAGCCGCCGTCACGGGCCATTAAGGCTGGGAAACCGGCGTTAGATCGCCGCTAACAAATCGATATTTTGTCCGGCTCGATCTCGCGTGCGCCGAACTACTAGTCCACGAATCCAGCGCCCCGAGCGAAACGCTGTATCGCTCGTGAGAGTCGCTTAAAGAAAGCCGACCTTTCAGATTTTTTTCTCAAGAAACCACAAAGTCGTTCCACTTCAAACTTACAGGATATCTCGCCTCGTGTTTGAGGAGTATCTGTTAATTTTCTCGTTGAAAAATATGTAAGCGAGGCTATAAAAACATTCGCGTGGCTCTATCGCCAGAGTCATAAATTGAATGTAATTCCGTGAATTATTGTAGACTCCACCGCAGAAACTGAGACGAGGATGGAGAACACGTTAAACCATGGTCTCACGGTGTTTTTTTTTTTTTAAAGCAAACGTACCCGTTGAAAGTATTACGTCGTACAGTAATGTAACTTTGTGCACACAGCTGCTCGAGAAAGCTAAAATGTTTAAAGATAACCGTTCCGTCCTATGTTTCGCCGGCTTGTTTTTACGAGCTACTATTAAGTTGATGAATAAGTACACTACGGATTTTATGCATTTATGATAAAATTGAGTACGTGCAGTTTAAAGCAACAAGGGGATTAAACGAGATTAAGAATACCAAGATATTATTTCCGGTCAATTAAAATGATTGAAGAACATAACTTCTTGACATAACTGCTCGCAATGCATTGAAAAAATGTTTACTTCGCATAAAGATCCGCTGTATATTAATAAGAGTTAACAGCTCGTGTAACTTTTCGTGATCTCTTCGCACCTGCTCGTCGAGTCGATGGAACTCGACAGGTCCCTTCTCCGACGTTGGCCATCGAGTATGGGATGGTGGATGGTTTCCACGCGACGAGGGAAGCACAACCGGAGCGTAGATTACGCGTGCGCTAATTCGACGGGCGCGAGCGTGCGGCTCTTTAATTTTAGAATCTCGTTGCGTGGTAGTCGCGCGCACGGTGCTCGGCGTGTTTACAATCGCTGGCCGGCGCGAGTTCCCTTCACTCTCGGGCCTCGCACAGAACGAGGAAGCGGAGAGACGCGAGAGAACAGCTCGGAAATTCGGCGAGTGTCCCACCGAATGGACGTATCACCTTTCGGGCTATCGAACTCCCGAGGCCTTAACCTTTACCAGATCGTCCGGAATAACTCCGAGAGCGGTTTGTTTCTAGAACACTGGCTCGTCTAGACACCAACTGCTCCGGCCTACGAGCGTATTTATGCGCTTCGCTTCGGTCGCACGCATCGCTTCGTCTCGTCTCGTCTCGTCTCGTCTCGTCTCGACGCGAAGCGACCTTCCCGATGCGCTCCCGTCTCTGTCGCGATTCTTCCCGCGTGTTCCGATTTGCATAGAGCCGCATTCCGAGCGCCGAGACGACCCGAACTCGTGGGAGGACCGGCGTAATTAACCGCGCGACCTTCAAATTGCTGTCCGAAAAATTTCTCGATGACGTTTCCACCCGTTCTGCGACTCGTCGATCCGTCGAAGACGTTACAGAGGTGAAATTTCGCGACTTTATGGCCGAATCAACGAAAATAAAATTTGTCGAAACAGATGGGAGGGCCAATTAAGGAATCTGGTTGATGTTTGTGTGATCGGAGATCTTCAAACTTTGTAATTTTTGCACGTGGTGTGCCGACTAAGTAATTTTACTAAGCAGAGACTAGGTTCTAGTTGATCGTTTATTTGAGAGTCACACAATTGGTACATGTTTCGAAGCTTTTATATTAGCCGGTAGTTCTAGGAGGCGACCAATGAAACTCCAGGAAGATTTCTATTGGTGCGCTGCTAGATACGATTTTCGTGGTGAAAATGAGCTGTGGTGTTTTGCCCAAAAAAGGGAAAAATCCGTCCTAGCGATTCCGATGGTCGAAAAACGCGGAGCTGTGATTTTATGACCGGGCGAAAGTCCGGTCAACAGCCCTCATCGACGGCGCTCGTTTGCCGGCAATGGTTTAATACCTTTATAACTTAATTGCTAAGTTGCCGGCAATCCGTCAAACTAATCCTATGGATGTGCATAAAACCTAACAGAATCAATTTCTCATCCACACTCTGAATTGTTTTAAGCAATGCTTGGGCAGCTTGACAAAGTTTAATCCTCATTTTAGCTTATAGAACTTGTAACGAATAGCTGAAATTATGCATCGGAAAGAAATTTCAATTCGAACTCTTTGTTTTGAAAGAAGCTGCGGACGAGTTTGAACATTTAAGAATGAATCTCTACAATTGAGACTCGAAAACGATAATTACTGAAGACTTTTATTTTTGAAGAAGTCAATTTTGAATTTTGGTCGTCGCGGAATGAGTTTAAGAAAATTGCATCTCTCGTTTCTGTGGACGATTGCCGGCACATTGACCGGCATTTCGTTGCTTTTGCTCGGCAGCGAATCGAACGACGTAGAAGCAGACGCAACGGCGATACAACGTCGGAGACGGAGGAACGGGTCAGAGAGCCGCGTGCATTATCGTCGCAGAACTGCGATTGCAAAATGAAGAATGGAACAGGCCTACCGTGTCCTCATTGTGCTTGATGCCCTCGCGTCCTGTCTCTCTTTCGAAAAAGCCTGTTTTTCCACGAGAGAGAGCCCCGACGACGGCGACGGACCTTCGCCGCGTTTCTTCGCTGGCCGTCCTCGCCGTTCACGTTCCTGCCGTTCAAATGCAAAAGTTTCGCGACTACAAAAGGGGTACGGGAATTAAAAAAGAGTGCACCGGTGAAAGGACGACGGATGATGCGTTCGTTGCTACTCGAGACACGGTGCAGACTTGCGCGAGCCATCTACGCCGGTTCGTTCCACAGCTCTAGCGTCGTTGGTCCTCTCCTTCTCTCTCTCTCTCCCTCTGTCTTTCTCTCTCTCTGCTTTGAATCACAATGGAATCCGCTATGTTTGCTTAGTTTAGCTTCATTTGCTTGACCGTAAACGGGCGTGCTATGAGTTTATAGTCGGCCGTGATATAAGTATAAGTACTATCTTTTCGCGATGATCATTGAGGTCGGATGATCCAGATCCAGTGTTTCTAAGGATTTAGGGATCCGATATTGCCTTTGACTACTTTCATCAAAGAATCCGTACCCATGGGATAAGAGGCGGAATGTTTAGGTGATCTCGGCCATCGCAAGGTTGCAGTAACACTCTGGTACAACGTAACCAAAGTTCATTCCTAAAAATACATCTGTTTTCTTCGAATGCTACTACGAACCCATCGTTTATCATCGAGCGTTTATTAACGCGTCATCCAACGTGTATTGTCACCCGTGAGTCCTCCATCCAAGGATCCATTCGCAGGAGAACGTCCCTTTCCTTTGTGACTGTCGGAAGACCTTTCATATTCCGGCTCGTCGTCGAGTCGGCATGTAAATACACGGATCTACCAGTTAAGCAACTCGCAGGCCAGGACTTTTTTTCTCTCGCGACGATAATCTCTGCGATAATTACGCGAATCTAGCCACAGTCTAGTATAACTCTGCAGGGGACCGAAAACAAATTTCTGGTCCCTCGAAGGTGCGCGACATCCTCGAAAGATTCACGAACTCTGTTAGGACCTTCATTGTGTCTGTGCTAAACTTAATAACTCGCTGAAACTCGTCAAACTTTTAGCTGCCGCGGACATTAAAAAAGTCGCGTCCGCTGTAAACTCATAAAATACTTCGTTCGACAATAAATAACAAGGTTATGAATTTAGTTCGCGTTTTTACGGCGCCGAATCACGGCTCGTCATCGCACGTACACGCCGTTAACAGCAATCGAACGCCGGCAATAAAGTTAATCCACCGGTCGTTAGATTTTACGAACGGAGATGTCCGGTTCGCAGAGACCGACGCGACGGACCGGTGAATCGAATGAACCGGCATAAAAATTCATTGACGAACGTTGTGCTCACGTGGCTTTGTCGTTGGTTTGTTTCAGGTAAGCCTTCGAGGGTGCGACGCCAGGAAAGAAATCGGTTCCCGGAGTGTCGCAGGTAACGTTAACCCTCCTATTCCCAGCGCGAATTTTCACCGATCTTGCGCTACGCCTAGCCAGGAGGTAGGTAAGCGGGGCTCGAAACTTTAACGAATTACGGTTCGGCGTGCAATTTGACCCTTTGTTGGCTCGATCGGGAGTGCAGCGTGTGGAGCGTGGAGCGGCGACGGCAGGCCAACAACATCGAGCAGAAGCCCAGGCAACCGGCTCAAAACTTCCGTTTAATATTTATGAAAGTTCGGGCGAGGATCTTTATTCATTGGTATTTATGCTTCGAAGACCACGCCGCTTTGGTGGTGGTGGTGCGTCAAGGCTGCGCCCAGGAGTTCCGCTCGCTCCTCCTCGCCGTGGATAATTCACGGTGGCTGGCTGCCATGCCGAAAAGAATACCGAACAACTTCGCCGGACTCGCGGAACGGGATTGTTTTATCGATGATTAATTGCTGACGTGCCGAGCCGAGCCGACCGCTCCGGCCTGATAATTGATTTATGCTTCGCGGAGTCGCGCTCACTGCTACGACCCGAGCGCCATTCTTATCGATACGCCCGCGAATTATAGCCGATCATCCGCCCACGCCCGTTGTTTTCGAGGAAACGATGCCTCTATGGCAACTCGTAGGGATGTACCTATCGGGCACCCGAATTAACGAGCCGGACCGGGCAAAAGCTTGAAAGTGAAATTATTAGTTTCATTAATTTCGTTGAGATTCATTTCGAGTAATTACACAGGGGTGTAATTAACAAAATGAATTTTAATTTTCGGGACCCGTCCCGAGCCCTGAAGGTTTACCGACCCTGCCCGGTACACTGTTAGCGACTCGGGAAATTGAAAGCGAAAAATATTGTGAAGATCCGAAGGCTGGAAGGTCATGCGTGCGCGTTGCGGTCTACGCAGAGGTCAAAGATCTGTTCACCCTCGAAACATTTGACTGGGCGATGCATATTTGAGGTTGCATTCGGCGGCGAGCCGAGTGTCTGGGGCGGGCGAGTTCGCAGATGCAACGTTTTCAGAAAATCCTGACGAGGTCGCGGAGGTGGATCGATCGGCGGCGAGGTCGTCGAAAGGTGGGGCCTCCGGAGGAACGGTCATGAATGGCTGGCTTCGTCGACACGCACACTCGCCTCGGCTCGCCTCGCCTCGCCTTGCCTCGCTTCGCCCCGCTGCTGCCGGCAGCCGCAGCCGCAGCCGCAGTCTCGTTGCAGAGCGATACGTAAAAAAGGTGGCTCTCTGTCGTTTCCTCGGGAAAAAGAGGCGCGAATTATCACCAGCGGGATCTTGGCCGCGGATGCGAAGGTCGTCGAAGTTTCTCCTCGTTTGCGCGACGATCGTGTTACACTGGCCCCACTCTCTACGGCCGTTCGCGTTAAACGGCCCGTAATTTTTAATTAGAACGACCGGGACAGAAGGAACGCGACCTCAGACCATCGTCGCAGCCGCTCTTTGAAGTCCCGATACGCAATTAGGCGGTTTTAAAGCCGCTGTTCGCCCTGTTTCTGCCTCTCTTTCTCCTTCCTCTTTCCTCCTCCCTCTCTCTCTCTCTCATCTTCCTGCCAGCTCGTATTAATAATTTCTCGTTTATTTACTTCCGCCGACGTGTCCCACCGGCATAAAGGCGTCACCGCTCCGGTTCTTTATCGTAGGAGGATCGGTGGGTGGAGAGCAGCTTAACGCGATAGCAACGGACAAAGAGGTCGACCAGCGAAAAGAGTCGCCCGAGAGTTGCGTATCGATCTTCGCCGTTTTCTACAGTTCGGAGCTTTTCGTTGCTGCGGTCCGATTTTCGAGAGAAGCTCGGTTATTGGCCGTAATAGCTACGATTGCCCTGTGGGGCAATGCCCTGGCTCCCGCGGGGTCGAGGGCCACCAGGCCACGCCCATTCGTCAAAGTTCAGAACACGATTACTCAACGGAAAGACTAAAAATTCATGGGAGGCACCGTAGTCTTTGGTACTAGATCTTCGTGGAATACAAAAGTTAGGGATTGGAGATTGCTCTTTAGCGAGGTCGAGGGCCACCAAGCCACGCCCCCTTTCCCAATGACAATCTTCCATCACGGGATCGTATGCATTCTTAAGCAGCTACGATATCATATTCCGCAGACGTGAGAAAAATTTAACGATGTTTTTTTAATTATTTATTTATCATTATCAACTATTTTCGACTAATCAAAATTCTTCGAAGAAACAATTCATTTATATTTAACTTCTGTTTCGTAAAGGAAGTTTTCTTTCGGCATAGAGATCGGCAGCCCGACGATGTTCTCTGGCTACTCGGAGCTACACTACAGGTGTATCGCGGATGACTTTTGGAAAATATTGCGAGGAACAACGGCCGAGAGTACCGTGTTTAGGTGTTTAGCGTCGTTCCTCCGGTATGGTGAAGCGAAAGGGGAGTCGCCGATCGAGGTAGCAGACGTTGGAGGCCCCCCTTTCGACGCGTTCACCCGGTAGAACGGGTCGGTGGCTTGTTTCGCGGTGTGACCGTGCGCAGACCGCGTATATCCTCGCTCCATTATTAATATCGGAGCAGCGCATAGGAGGTGCACGTGCACTCGGCCACGTGTGGGTGCCCGCGAGTGCGTGCACTATTCGCTGTGCAGAGTGCACTGTGTGCAGAGTGCACGCACCGGTGACTGGTATCGCCGCGTGTGAACGCTCGGCTCGGCTCGGCTCGGCTCGATCCCACAAATTTGCGGAGCGCTCTGCGAATGTCGCGATTTCGGTGAGAGAAAGACAGCCTTTCCCTCGGCCGAGTCATCCTTTCTCCTTCTCGGCTCGGTCCCCGATCGCCGCTAACCACCGCTGCCCGACCAGACTGCTAGGATTGAATTTCTAATTGCAAGCCGCCCGAGGAGGGGAACGGAGCGGTTTACAGCAGCCAATGAATACCGTGCCGCGGAAAACTAGATTGATCTTTGATCCGCGAACGATTCCTGGGAGGAGCGAAATTTCGCAGTTAGCCGACTTAGGCAAATGTCACGCTAAATGTCATCGATCACGGACCCACCGATTTTCTGCGTTTTCCACGGCCTCTGCCCACGCCATCCAATGAAAATCCCGCCACTCTAGCTCCAGTGATATCGCTTCTCGAGGACCCTGTCGAACTCTGGCGTTTACGCGAGTCTTGTCGATGCATTAGCCTCTTCGAAGCTAACAATAATAATAGTTACTTGATCAACGAGAGCGGTCATTGTGTTACAAAAGTTGCACAAGTAGCAAATTCAAAGAAACGAAGGGAAAAGAGAATCGCACAATAAAAGAAAAGATACAACAGGTGATACAAAAAAAAGAGAAAGTCAGTGATTAATTTGCAAGTAAAATGATTTAATATTTCGATGACAAAAGCGAAATTTTGTTCCAAGCCAAATGGTTGGGGATCATTGAACTCGTTCCCGGACGATGGTCGCTGCGTCTGGATCCGGGACAGGGTCGAAAATCCTGACAAAACTCTCGAGTGGATCCAATTTTATCCTTCCGGCAGCTGTGCTCGCCTCTTCCAGCTTATTTCTCGTTAGATTTTTCCGCGAAACGACCTCTCCCTCTCTCTTTTTTCTCTCCGCGAAAGGGCCGGAAAAATTGAAGAGAGGATGATGGTACCTCCTGTCTGTCCCCCCGTTCCCCAGGCTTTGGCGGAGCCGCAACGCACGGAGATCGTTTCTCAACTCGCGTAGGCGACCAGCCAGAACTATGCTCCTTCGTGCCACCGCAAAATATCGTAGGTTGATCAATTTGTCAGCAGGTTAATCTGCCTTTTCCATCAAACTTCAAGGCTCTCGGACGCCGGAGTCCTTTCTCCTGGATATTACGAAGTCACCAGTCCGTCGCGGTTTTCCAGTATCCTTGTTCGCCTCGTTTCGATCCTTGAGAACGGTCGCATTTGGTGCCGAACCCTAAACGATCTGCCATATTTTCTTTCCTATCGTCTCGCGCGCTCAGGTTCGTTCGCACTGAAATTGTGAAACGAAAATGGTTGGTATTTGCGGGAACGCATACCTTGCGCAACTATTTCGGTGAAGCGTACGCGGTTTAATTACATTACGGCGATTGCAGTTAGCCGCGCGTCCATCATTTCGTTTAAAGGCGCACACTCTGCCAGTTAATCAAATTGAAAGAAATTCTGACACGGTTCCCGGTCGCTTACGGGCGAACGTTTTTGGCTCGCGGCAACGTTCGAAAATTGGGGCTCGCATCAGGAACCCGCGACCCGCCGATAATCTAGCACAGCAGTTCGCGGCGTAGACCAGGACACCGTGGCCCGGAATGCGACTAACGAAAGCAAGGTTGATCCCAAGGAGATTGCGACGGATAATTCCTGATCGATTATACGCACACGCCCCAGTTTCCTCGGCAGCCGCGCGAGCCTGCATTTTTTCGACACTTCTTTTCGTTCCCGGCCGAGTGAAAGTGCCATGTTCCGCGCGCGACATTTTTCACGCGCCGATACTGCACCGCGCACGCCGGGTCTAGATCCTGTCTCGTTTCCATGTCGCGAGCCGTGTACGAACAATCGACCGGCGCGGCGGCTGTCCCGAATAATCGGGCGCCACCGGATCATCCAGTTGTTTATGCGATCAACGATGACCGACGAATCATGCAGTGAAACTCGACGGAAGGAGGGCTTTCGATGACGATCGCGTTGAATCGAATTGAAGAGAAACTTCCGAAATGTTTGTCTTATCGACGATTTGGGAAGCAACAAAGAACTGTATGCAAATTGTCATTAACACCTCATCGCACTTTCACGAGGTAGAATCGTGTGGAGATTGCTCTTAATAAACAATTAGTTATGAATGTTATTTCTGGTCTTGATATTATAAGAACGTTTCTATGAGAAATTTGTGTATTAACCTTTTCATCCCAGCATAGGTTATCATAGAAATCGTCTAATAAAATGCAACCTTGCGGTTGTTACACATATTAACCCTGTTAAGGGTGCGGTAGTTCTAGACCGACTCTGCTCTACTTTAAATTGTTATAAAGACTCTATCGATTTTATCTGGAAATTTTTTACTGTTCGCTAATAACTTAACATTTAATATTCCTCCATTTGATTTTCGCTTTTAAGTTATGGGGACACAAGGTGACGAAATATTTCTTTCACGACGTTCTTTATTCGGCTGCCTGATTCTGACGCTGCTTGGAAAGGTGCTGCACCTTTCCACCGATCTTCTCGTCTTGAATACATAATTTCTTATCTCCGTAACGTAAACATATGAAGCACTCTACACGGCCCGTCGCTCAACTGCGGCGATCGTTCCAAAGATTGCCTACAAAGTAATTATATATACATAATTATACCTTCATGTACCTGCTGTATCGTTATACATAAAAGTATTACTTGTCTTAACGACCATCGTTGCAAAGCTTTTCTTCTGTTTATCACAAAGGGTTTCTTATTAATCTATAGGGTGGTCTACGCAACATGCGTATCTCCTCCATTTTCCAAAAGTTGCTTGCTTCAAGGGGCATAGTACACAGTGCACTTATTTTTTTATAGACGGAGTCGTTCCGGAGATTTGAAGGTTAATTTTCTTTTCTTAAATGAAATACTATATTTTCTAAATCAGGATATGGAAGAATATCGAAGTCTGAGTAAAAAGTATTGACATTTATTAGTTTTAAGCATGATAGCTAACGAGTAATTTCGGTTTGTTTTTTTAATATTTTTTCACTTCCCGCTGACCTGCAGAAATTCGTGATTAGGTTGTATCACCAACTCGATATTACGTGAAGAATTAGGTTTAGGTCTAATTAAAGGTCAATACTTCTTCATTTATAATTCGGTATTCTTTCACATTTTTATATAAAAAATACGATTTTCCGTTTAAGAAGAAAAGTTGAGCTTCAAATTGTCCTTATAAACCGCACAACTTTTGTATTGAAAAATTTGTTGCCCAATGCATACTTTGCAAGTTGCAGGAGGTGCACAAGTTACGTGGACCACCCTGTATATATGTACATAAGTAATTAAATTAAGTTGAATTCGGAAGAAGATCAGACGATTCACACGTAATTGTATCGTTCAACGTTGGTATGGCCAATGAACTATGGAAAGAAGAACCGTCTGATCAAGGTAACATGCCAGGTTCATACTACTTTTGGCACTAAAGCAGCATTTTTCTCAATAGGGATTCGAAAAGCTGTATTGTCCATTGGGCAAGACTGTCGCAGTCTCAGATACGCGCCTATTATTCAGCACTTTTCGATATCAATCTGAAATAACAGAAACGTAAAAGTCCGGGCAACACGAAACGGTAAAAATGTCGAATCCTGTTGATTGAAAACAAGCTGATCGGTAGGGGGGGGAGAAGGGGGTATTGGAGCCGGAGATCGAGAAAGGCGGCCATTGTGTCGCGGTCGAAACCGCTTGGCGCGCGGCTCGAACGAAAGCGTCGATAGAGCGACGAGGGATAGAGGGGTAGAGGGGTGGAAGAGAGGGAGAGAGAACGCGTTTCCGGCCAAAAAGTTCGGAGAATGTCGCTGCGGCCGGTCGCCGGTTTCGCAAGCGGCTCGCGAGACCAGATAAGCCGAGTCGCGTGCCAATCGCTTCCGCGTTTTGTACCGTTATTAGCCGCTCGCTGGAAACGCGGCGAGCGAGCATGTGCTGCTAAAGCAACTCCTTCTTCTCTCGCTTTGACGGGACGCTGAATTTAGTTGTCTCGGGACACGCTCCGGCCACGCGCTCCCCTGCAACCTGCCCGCGCGCGGATTTATTTCTGTCGGCGCGCGCGCGCGAGCGAGCGATTGGCCAGGAATTCGCGCGTCCTGTCGCGGAATTCCTTTTTCCTACGACTCTTCCTCCTCTCGGGAGGCTTCCACTGTCGGGCAAAGCCGATGACCAGCTACGAAAGCAGCCGAGACCGGAAGTCGTTTCGAATGACAAACGGCACATTCCACGGATCAATTTTTCATCCCGCGGCGTTCGCGCGAGTCGCGCGCGCGCGCGCGCGCCCGATACAATGGCGTGATTATCAATAATCCAAGTTACTTTCAATGATCTATGCAGCCTTAAATTGAAACATAGTTTTTCGCAGCCGGGCTATGGTTTTAAAAGACCGTGCGTCGTCACGCAGCGGTGAACGCGGCATGTATCTCGCATAAGCGGTCGCCGCCGGTGCCGAGAGAGCTGTAAATCATTGGTTGCCGGCCGGCGAACAATCGAGTATTTGATTATCCGGGTGAATTATGCGGACACGCTGTCGACGCGGTGTACTCGCGCGAATCACCGCCGGTAAGTCAAAGCGGACCGTCGCCGAGGCCGCCGCGGCTCAATTTGTCCGACACGCGACGCTCGCGATTCGAGAAAAACGCGACGCCGATCCGGCCCGATTAATTATTCGCCGGCGTTGTCGCCTTTAGTCTAAATGACGGACGTGTGACGGTCGTGGCCGTCGCAGCAGCCATTTAAATCTTTAGCAGCTTCACGGATATTTTAGGATCGCGCGCACGAGCGTTGCTCGTTTCTCACTGAATTTTTAAAGTCTGTAATTTACAGCGCACTCTCGCACGCACCTTCCGCAAGCAGCAGCTACCAAAACTCAGCGAATACTTCATCCTTTATGCATATACAGAGTCAAGCGTCTACGCAAGCTATTACCTACCTCTGCGCACACAGCCGATTACTCATCGACCATTATTCGATAGTTTTCCAAAACCCATGATTCACAGCCGAGGATTTATTTCAGCAACATTTTCAATAGCAATGACAGTTTCAATCCTGTCTCGGAGCAGCATAAAACTCGTCCTCTGCAGCTGGCTTAGACTTTTCGGTGCTCGTCGCGGAGGTTGATATTAATTGACGCGCAATTAAGTGATCGTTAAACGCCGTCTCGCGTAATACCTCGCGGCCAGCCGATGATTTACGATCGGTTAACCTATGCGTGGTCGGCGTTCGCCCGCGACTCACCGTCGCGCGGTGCCGATCTCTCGATCTCCGGACTTTCAGACCTTTTCAGGCGAGCGAAACATCCGAACGATTGGACCTCCTCTCGTTCACGCTTCTACGGTCACAGCTGACAGCGGGGCAACGCCGCCGCTCCTACCCTGCTGCGGTTTCCAGAGAAGTCGGTTGTCCGCGCGATTCAGCGAGCGCACGGACCGGGCGAAGCGGACGAAGCGGACACGCCTCGGGGGACGCAGCTCTGCGGTCCGCAGCGCGACTGAAAGCACTTCTTGCTTGCTGCGAGCTTTTCGTCCCAACTTTGGCCGTGGTTGCGCAAGAGCTTGCAATTGCCTCGAATTGCGAGGCGGATGCTCGTTTAGCCCGGTTCCGATCCTTTGAAACGTATCGCGGCGGAGACTCGCGGGGATGATCGCTCCCTTTCGCATCGGCAAAGAATTTCTGATTAGCGGGCTCGATCTTTGCGTAAGCTTTGACGTCGCCGAAAAGTTTACAGGTACATGGAACTACCGATGTAGATAACTGGGACCGATGAGATCTTGTTAAGGATCCCATTGTCCTTTGAGGAAACGCGACTCCCGGCTCGCTGATTAATCGGCGTCGCGCACGTCCTCGCGGCCTCCTCTGTTCGCCGCGGCAAATTTTCCGACTTCTCGATTTTCTTTCTGCCCGGCGCGCCGCGCCGCGGTGGCTCGCAGAGGAGACACTCGTCTCCAGCGGCGCGAGAGCGACCGATCTTCGTTTTTCCTTTTCCGGCTGCCCTCGGCGGCTGAACGAAACGCTTTGTTAGAGTCCACACACCGTGTTTTTTTCAATAACACTTCGTCGACCCCTTCGCTTAACGCGCTTTTTCACCTCGGAGCCCTTGAACGCGCGCAAAGGCGTTGCTGCACCCGCGTAAGCTAGTCTTTAACGCGTCTGCCCGCCCCGCAGGTTCGATGAACTTTTCCCGGGGAACTTTAAAGGTGAGCGTCCCGTTTCGTCTCGTCCCGTCTTGTCTCGTTCCTCCGTCTCTCGCCACCACCTCTCCTCTCTTCTCTGCTGCCCTCTCCCCTTTCTTCTCTCTCTCTCCTCCCGGCTCTAGCCTCGCCTCGCGGCCACAGCTTGACTTTTCGACCGATGGACGTCCACGCGAGAATCGCGCGACCTACCAATTACCGCATGCTCGAGCACGCGTCTCGATCTATCCTTGCTAGTTAGGGCTGCATCGGGTATTCAGATTTATTAGTCGGGTCGGACAAATTTTTGGAATCTCGGATCGGCACTCGAAGTTCCCAATTCTCGGCTACACGAGATTTCAAGAGAGTAAGACTGGGAAGAATATGATAAAAATAAGACAGAAATTTTCTCTGGAAATCATAAGAAATCAGCTTTACGTTTTGATCATCTTTATTCGTACGAAATTGTCATTTCGGAAGCTAAAACCACTTTCAGGTACCTGAAGCCTCGACTACCCGAACTTTACAAAAATTCGAGACCCGAGCCAAAACCGAAAAGAATGTCCCGACTCATTCCAAAGGTCGGGTACCCGAGATTTTTGGGTACCTAAGACATCTTTTCTGCTAGCCGAATACCTCCGGTTAATTATCCGATCCCCGATTGCTCCGAAAGCTACGCGATGTTCAATGGAAACAATGCAGTCGGAAACGCAAGTCTACGTTGGACGAGATCGATGATACGTAAAGTGGATTGAACGGTTCCTGATTTCGAGAAGCAGTCTTCAGGAAATGTTTCATGCATGGCCAGTTTCTTTTTGGCTGCTTGTATCTTTCTCCGGTTTCGACACGGCTCGTAGGTAGACGCGGTCTATTTTCGCGCTGGGATTCAGGGATTTATTTGGGGATCGCTGCAACAGAAAACGCACGACTTCGCCTTCCCTCCGGTGACTCTCGTTTCTCCGAAAGAGGATCGAACCCCGAAACTACGGAGCTGTTTCGCGACTCTATATTTAAGTTCTCGCCGAACGGGACACGTCACTCACGAAAATCGTTCCGATATATTGTTTTTGTTATCGAGCGTCCCTCGCTCGACACTGGGTCATCGAGACGCTTGCCGGAGAACGACAGGACTATTAAGATTTATGTCGTTCAACCTGGCTATTCTGAAAATAACGGTTTCACGAAGCAGTCGCTGCTTCAATTCATGAACGAGGTACTGTCATTTTATCTCTCCACTATCGGGTGGTCCATAATCTTCGTTCGCTACGATATCTCGATATCTTGAGAACGAAATGCGCTGCTTTGAAATGAATCGTTTTAACATTGATGATAAACGACGTTGAAGCAGTGTTAGTGAACAGCCATGTGAATGACGTATGCGACATATATTTTCGAGAATTTTGACTCGTGCCGTAACACTTAAATGACCCCATATTATTTCCGATTGGCTTACTCTAATATTTATTGATCTCATAATTAATATAAAAGCAGCTTTTAAAATAACTAATAATTTCACAGAGTATAATATTTTTGAAAGCAAGTTCCCTTATGCATACGTACCGGAATGTTAAGAAGACAAGTGAAATAAATTATAAAGTAACTACAAATTAACATGACTCTAAATTATCATAATTTATATAATAATAATCTTGGTCAGTAGACAATACAAATGGTAGTAAATAATTACACTCATTGCTTTTTATAGTGCAGGAAAATGTGACATATACCAGTATGATTCTAATCTATTCCTATATGGGTCACGGACTATTTGCTCAGATTTATAATCTAACTCTAACGCTAATCTTATCTAACGCTGATCAATACCCTCCCAATTTGATTAGAGTCCGCGAAAAGTTAAAATCTTTCCATTTTTAATTTCGTGAGACGAACTACTTCAATTTAATGAAATTTCCGAGGATCTGACGTGACAGTCAAGGCGGTGGTAGCACCGAGAGGCCATTGACCTAGAACAGCAGCATGGGGAAGTAGATGCTTCCCCCGAAGAAGCGAATACGACAAAGCTCGTGCACGAGGTGGAAAGGTTTTCCCCGTGTATGCAGAAGGTGCAGGAAGGTTGCGTCGCAGCTGCTCCAGGTAGATCCTGCCGAAAAGCTGAAAGCGTGGGTGCAGCAGCCGGCTACGCGTCGGCACTTGCTCGTCCCGTTCTCGGTCGCTTCGCTGCTTCTCCAGGTCTCGACAGATGTTCCCGATGATCTCCGGTTCTCCGGTGCCTCACGCTCGTTACCTCCTCTCGGCACACCGGCACCGAGCAACCTGAAAAGGGCCCGTTCGTGGGCGCAACAATGGACCGTCACGATTTCTAGCCGCCACCTCGCCTCTCACCCTCTTTCGTTTCTCTCCGTCTCGCTCCCTCTCTCTCTCTTTCTCTCTCTCTCTCTCTTTTTCTCTCTCCCGCTTTTCTCTCGCCCGCTCCCATTTATCGTCACCCCTGTACGGTAGCCCTGCTGCGTCTTCCATTCTGTTCCTTTTTTTCTCTCGTTACCGACCTCCTTTCTTTCACGGGAAAAACGCAAACAGCTCGGTCCTCGGTTTTTCCTTCGCCGATCGTCCCATCCCTCCTCCGCCATAAATCGTTTCCTCGTTCAGCGATTCATCAACCGAGGAAAAGACGGTATTTTCCGGCGCGACAGGGGCGGAGAGCGGCCACCGACCTTTCTAACGAGTAGCCTTTAGTTTCATTCATCACGATTTCAAGCTGTTTACTTTGGAAATGCCAACAGAATCGCAGGCTGTATTTTCACCCTCGAGAACGGCACAAAGAGGAAACAATTTTTCGACAGTATCTGCAAAATGAGTAATGCGAGCTGGTTACGTTCAGTTTTTCTAATTTCCCTTTTGTATTTTCCTTAGTTACCTTTCTCCTCAACAATTTTCCTGCGATATCCACTGTTGCCGTTCCATTTTAAAAAAAATTAAACTATTGTATCTACTATATATTTGTTACGTACGTTACGCTTTGTCTTATTCTTCTTCTTAGTATTATATCTGTGTAATATAGTTATAATACACATTCGATTTTCCATTGCATTCTTGCGACGGCTATCTAAAACCTCTTTCTATCTATTTATTCTTCCGTAACCCGCATACATAAATATCTTCACCTGTAATCAGCGAAGAAGTTAACCCAGTTCACAAATAAATGAATTGCCATACAATTCTCTCGAAAAGAAGTTAACGTCGACTCAGCTCCAGTTGTTCGCTATCAGCGCAGACTATTTTTACCTTGCACAGGAATATTCCGAATTTCGTCCGAAATATTTCACTTAACTCGACGACACGGCAATCAGATTTTCTATTTCCATTTCTGCTTCGGCTCGGTAATGGCCGCAGCAGATAACAGAGGCACCTCTCAACGAAAGAAGGGAACTATTTTCTCCTCTCGTTGGAGATCGGCAGCCGCTCCTTTCTCTCCCCTCGCGTTTACATAAACACCGCCGTCTAGGCAACGTAATCGGGGACAGGTGCGCGACGGTAGTCCAGTCCCTGTCAGCCGCTGTCGCCGATAGATCCGGCGCGATTCGACGAGAGTAATGAATTCGACGACGAAGACCGGTGGGGTCAAGTGGCGCGCGGACAGCAAACCAGTTTCGTTCCCGGCCCGCTCCCGATCCGATAACCAGAGCGAAAGAATCGACGGCGAACAATGGATCGATGATTCGTTCGATCGGCTTTTTCGCCGATTTATCTTATCCCAAGCTGCCACACCTTCCGCGGCACGGCCGCGTTCCGGGGCCATTTACATAAGCAAACTTCTAGCCATGAGCGAGCGGGATCGACAACAGGTGTGCGGTAATCGCGAGCCTGCTCGTCGCCGGTAATCGATTCGGGGTAATAACACGAATGTTGTTTGAAATAATAATTTATTGATTCAGGTGTACGGTAGAAATATCCTTTGTTACGGAGGAAGTGATAGAAAGAACGAGATTTTATATGGAAATCGAATGAGCACAGGGAGAAAAAGGAAAAAAATTTGAGATACATCTATTTACTAAAAATGTATATGTAGCCATAGGACAATCTAAAAAAATCGAAATAAATCTAAAAACATTATGTTTTTTTATACTAATAATATCGTTTGTTCTACAGTTTGTACTAATGTAGCGAGTATAATAAGCGAGAGGACATAGAAGTAGTTGCCACTAGAGAAATGAAAGAAAAAGGATAGAAATTGATAAAAAAGGAAAAAGAATTCTATTGTAGAGTGGTGAACCGTAAACGTTGTGAGCGTAGCACCTTGGTCAATTAGAAGCATCGAAATATGAAATCGGCTTCGAGAATCTTGGTTAACCAACTGTGTGAAAAGAATGCGATCTCCAGGATTCCTTTCTGGGGAAGCCGATGAACTTCTTTCTTCGACCGAGTGTGCCAAGGGAGCCACGTAGAAACAAATTGAAAATTTCATCCGGAAAGATGAAATGAAAGGTAAAAGACGAACTCATCGCGCGGTTTTCGTCCGTTGCCTAATTGGGAACATCGAAACGTTTCTTGGGTTCGCCAGGCAAATTTCGTAGCTTTTCACCGCTGCTGTTTTTTTCTTCGGCCGCGCGGCGAGGTGGATTTTACACTCGCGGCGAAACTGAGCAATCGAAGACGATTCTGCGAGAGGCTCCCTGCACGCGCGATGAATGTCCTGTCCGTGAATAGATAGGCGCGCGCGATGCGTGTATAGGAGGAGAGCCGATGAACAAAGAAGAGTAGCTGAAAGAAGTCGGCGAAATCGTGGCCGGGACGAAATAGAAACTGCACGGACGGGAAACCGAAGGCGCCCGTGAATGGGAATTATTCAAGCTAGTCGCTCAATGAAACGTGTTTCTTTCAAATTCTCCTCCCCTCCTCTCTCTCTCTCTCTCTCTCTCTCTCTCTCTCTGCGTGCGTGCGTGTATGTGTTTTCTCTGTCCGCAGCGTTGCTTCTCGGTCACTTTGTTGCCAGGTCGTGCGTAGCGTTTAGAGCGTTTAACCGCGTTGATTGGGATCGGGCTGGATTATACATTCATTTCGACGTGATTAAAAAATGCCGTTCGCAATCGTACGTCATTCTCTACCGACTCTGAAATGGAGATGGAGCAAATGTAATTCTAGGATAATCTATAGAAAATATTGCATACCTCGGTCGGATAGCGGAAATCGTACACGAATCATATTATCTCAATGAACGTATGCTAAGAGGTTCGTGAATTATTTATATTAGTCAACATCCATTAACGAGATTGCGATTGCTACGAGTGGTTTACGACAGTGCCATATCAGACAGATTGCGTTATTATGAATAGTTCTGTACGAAAATTTGTAACGGGATTTGTTTAACATCGATCCCGCAACACACGGGAGCGGTGCTTACAAACCGAAAACGTGAACAAACGAAGATCGCGCGCGATGTCTTCAGTTATCGGATGACGTTTTTCGATCAAGCTCGTTCACCTGCAATCGGAAATGTCACCGTTGCTGATAACGTTTACAGTTTTAGTTTAATTAAAAGCTCCCAGTATTCTATTTCGAAAAGAACGTAAGGTATCATTAGACTGCTGGTTTTATACATTTATAGCAAAATTGAGTAACTCCGATTAAAAATGATAGGAGCATTAAAAGAATTTCAGAACGTCGTCGTATTATTAGCAGTCCAATGAATTATTAATACAAGAATGAACTTTTCATTTAGTTTCTATTTCTCGTAATCGATGCAGGACATTTAGATTTCGTACAGAAATCTGCAGTCTACAGTTGCCGTGGTTTTAGGCACTGTAAAAACGCAGGATCGGAAATTCGCGAATTTTTTGAAAGCGCGTTTGAAGCGAGCGACGAGGACGAGCCGCAGGTTTTCGCCCGTCTGGCAATCGGTCTCGCAGGAAGGTAAGGCTGTGCCCGATGAAAGGAAGGAGCCTGTTCCACTGTCCCTGAAGGTCTTCCTCGTCGGCCTCGGCTTCACGGAGCAAGTCACTCGGGCCGGTCGTCCCGACGCAGGCCCGTCCTTTTCTCACGGCCATGGATCGACATACCTAAACCCTCCATCAACAGCTGGCCAATCCCTCGGGGAACCAGCTGCGCTTCCTGTCGACGACAGAGTCATCCCGAAAACGCTGCTCTATCTCCTCGATATACTCTCTGCGAGCATCCAGCCGCGATTCTCTTCCGTTCGCGGTCTAGTACGCGGCGCGCCGCTCCGGAAAGACTTTCGTCTCCTCTGCAGTCGCCGCTCGCGAGGCAAGTCTCTCCTTCCTCTCCTCCTCCCTTGCTCTCTTCCTGCTCCCGCTCCTGGAAAACGTCAGTGCCACGAATCGACAGCTAGACGATTGCCACTCGACCGCTCGGCGCGACGGTTCGCGGGCGCGTTCGATATTTCCTGGAACGCTTGTACTCTCGATCCTTACAATCCATCTTCCCTCTCTCTCTCACTCCCTTTTTCTCTCCGCTCTCTCTCTCTCTCTTTCCTCTCGTCCTCTTACTTTCCCCACTTCTCGACTGCAATGTTCCGTAGAAGAGGGGGCGCCTCCGCTTCCGCTCATTTCGATTATTCGGCCGGCAATTAGGCGCTATGCGTTTGTTTCTCTTTGCCAGCTCGCGAGTCCGGAGAGGGAAGCTGCCCGGCTAATCGAAAACTTCATCAGCGCTGCGGCACCGGTGGACTAATAATCGTAATTGCATCTGCTACGCCGCGACTACGAGATTACCGGGGATTTCACTTTTTCTGCGCGCGAAACGCAGCCGATTGTCGTCGCGCCAGGGCGATGCCACTCGTTTATGCTCGCGGAAGCCGTCGAAACGGGCCCAGCCCTCTTTCGTCGAGTTTAAAACTTCGTTCTGATCGTGGGCATTACTGGAATGGACGTGAATTTTATTCCTATTTATGGGATTCGATGGAGTTTGGGTCACGTTGCCTGGAACTAGACTTAGCCAGGCAATTTCTAAGGACTCTTTCTTGGGCCGGGATCTGATATTTATACGGTTCTTTGTTGCGCGGCATTGCTTCGTCATTCTTCTTTCGGCATCAACAACGATGGGACGTATTTGTACGGTTCTATACCGTATTATATCATACCTTGTGTATAAAGCACTAAAAACAGCTGTTCCTTTTTTTTTAGTTTATAAAAGACATTTATTCTGATATTTCACTAGCGTTGGTGTATCTAATATTTGTCTCGAGTAACACATGTATTCAATAAATAACTCGAAAATGTATCTTTCACAATCTGAATTATTGTAAATTAAAACGTTAGTGATTCGACATTTTGACAAATTACTGTCACGATTAAATCTAAAAATCGTCGGTTAATTGATCGGTTTCAAATATTTTATTTAATAATCAGTGAAGTCATAAAACTGTTTTCGTCAGAAATGATCGAATATATTTCTTTATTTGAGCACACGCTATTATAAAAACCGTGGGAAACTGAAATTCAAGATCCAATAGTTTCGCCAAATTCCGCAGGCGAGCTTGGAATCTGATTTTCGAGCGTTTATTGTTCGCGAGAAGCGTTGCGCTCTCAGATTTTTTGCAGCGGCGCCTTTCTTTCGTCTCGACGGATGGATGGACGTTCCAATTAGGATAATGGATGAACGCAGCTAGAAAAATGATAATTGCGTTTCTTGCCGCGGCCTTCTTGCGGAGCCGAAGGCGTCGTCGGGAGAGCGGCGTTCCGAAAATCATCGGAGGCAGAGTCTCCGTTCGGCTTTTTCCGGCTTCGAGTTCGCCGCTGAACTCTGGAAAATTAGAAAGCGTGTAGCGTCGTCCGGATCCTCGCGGAACCGAAGGACGGGGATTTCCGAACGCTCGTGGTGTCCCCCTGTGAAGCGTGGAAACTCGAAATTGCCCTGGGCACCCGAATCGAGCGGTTTCTTCGAGAATCACGTTTCCCCGGCGCATGCATGGCGGCCGTGATGCGGGCGGGACAAAGAGCGGCGTGTAAATTACGCGGAGACACTCGGGGAAAGCGGATGGGAACCGGAGACATCGATCCTCGACAAAAACAGTCCGCGCCCCTTCTACTCCCCGTCTCGTAATTTCATTTCCTGCGGACCTTTATGCGAAATAAAAATGTTCTGGTTCGCTCGCGCGAAACGAGAACCGACATCCGTTTCTCTTCTTAATAATTTCACGGCGCATACGGAATGCCTGAATTCGCCTGAATTCGGGACGGAGCTTCCTGCGGTCACAGTCTTGCTTCTTGTTCGCGGATTGGAGTGTATTTTATCAGTGTATTTTATCACAATTTTATCACGATATAAGTTATCATCGTTAATCGAGTTAATTCCTTCAAACATTCTTGATCGCTCTGGCATCGACGAATTTGACCGGGTTCGATTCGAGGCTCCAGGACACGGAGTCTTTAGAAAATTGCTTCCGGAGACAGAGAAGCCGTCATTGTGCCACCGTGATCGAGGCGGAGCTAGTAAAAGCTGCGGTTACACGTTCATCTTCCGCCAGCTGATGGGCTACGGCCCGACTCATCGGGAACGTCGAAAAATCAGCTGTCCAGAGCCTGCCATTATCCTCGGACAGCCGAGGAAAGCCAGACAGCACGTACCTGTGCTACGGTGTCGTAAACCATTCGAGCTATACGATTGTCGATGTCTTACAGTTTTCGAAAAACGTTTTCAAATAAAACGATGCTCGATTTACGTAGCCATAAATTATTTGTCCGTCGAAGAGGCTAAACTGACGTTGAAAATGATATTGCTTTTGACATTCTTGTTTGAAGCTGTTGCAGTCTCTTTGAAGAATAATTCACTGTAATTATATTGCATACGTTCGGTTTTCTTTATATTTTACTTGAACACAACACTTTTATAAAAGATAATTTAATAAACAATATCAGAGTACATATCCTTCTTAACCAGTTAGTTGCTTTCATGTCATGGGTATAGTCGTTAAAAACAACAAACTAGTTACGAAATTATGAGACGGTTTCGCTCGATACTTCCAGGATACTTTGCTTCAGATTCGAGGATCGAGTACGAAGTTTGATGATGTAAAATATTCAATCGAATCATGGGTGTTCGAGATTCGAAGAAACTCGGACCACTCGGAGCCATTTCTCGCGTACCCCGATGATCGAACATGGGAAAATATTTATCGTGAGTGAGCAGCAGACAATCGCGATGGCTCCCTCGTGGACGCAGCGTTCCCGGCTCCTCTTTTTCTCCACGGCACAGGTATATTGTTGGCTCTTTATGAAGAGGTCAACACAAAACGCGGCATGTGAATCCTCGAACGGAAGTCGATGGTCGTTGAAGCCTTCTCAATAGGCGACGACCTCTTACCTGAAAGGAGGCGACCTCTCCTGTACCTGCGCGCGGACTCTCGTGCGAAGGACGAAGGCATGTGGAACCTCGAGATATCCTGGGCGTTCGGTTCTCGCAGAAACCGAGAGGAAGCGAGTTCCTGCGGCTTATCGCGGCGGATCGCGGGAGGAAGCTCACGCGAAAATTAGCGTCCACCGTCTGGAAACAGCCGAATTGCTCTCGGACACGCGACACAGTTCGCGTCGCTGTCACGGCTCGTTCATTCCGCCGTTTTCGTTCGCGAGCCGTCTCTTCGAGCCACCGCTTCAATAAGAACACGGAGAAAGAACGCGTTGACCTTGGTGGGCCGATGGCGGACGTCCGCCGGACACTTTTCTCGCCGATCGATGCCGCTTTTTATTGCGGGTCGAGCTGTCGATATGCCGATTCGCAGTTCGCCGTCCCGTGGAAATTGCGCTTTCGAAAATTTCGCTTGGAACCTGTCGCAGCCGCAGTTTCTCTAACAATGCACTCTTTATTCGTCTACAAACTTGAGCCAGTATCTTAGGGATACTGCTAGGATAGGTTGCGAGATCAAAAGCTGCAGTGACTCGAAGTAGCCTCCATCAATCAGGAATAAGGAACAAATCTGTCATAACCGGAGCAGAACATTCTTACTTTTGCACCGAGCTTCACGAAAATTTCTTCGATAAAAACAGTTTCAAAAATCGTGCATAACATCAGGATTGTCAGTTGCATATTCCACGGAGATTAATCTGTAGCACTCTCGCCAGTTTCGCAAGGCATCGCGAACCAGGTAGATCGAGGTACTCTCAGAACAAAAAACAATGTGTTGGGTGTGATTTCGCTACGCGGATTGACAGGGTTCTTCACGATGTATCGAAATGATCAAGCCGACGATGGAAGAATTCGAGGCAGGAAAGTCGTGAAAGCAACGCTTTGAAAATTCGGGACACCGTGTTGTTGAGAAGCAATGCGCAATTTTATTGGCCTCCGGTGTAGGCTGTTTATGGTGCGGCAGAGAGTGTCGACGGTCTCGAAAACTTTTATCAGGACTGTACTCTCGCGCCTTGAGCAGGTATAACATCTACCTAGGAGAGTGGAACTGAAAGGGAAGAAGAAAGGTAAAGGGCAGGTGCGACTGTACCTAGCTATACGCGCCGGTTCCGCTGCAAGATATACGCCCCTGGCACGAGGAGAAGGAAGGCTATATCCAATTATTAAAATTAGAGGCTCCGTCGCCTTCGGTGAAACACCACCACGGAAACCAAGCTCTCTCACTCTCTCTTTCTTTCTCTCGTTCTCTATCTCCCTCCGCAGTTGCCTTTCATCCCCCTTTTTTCCAGTGGCCGCGCATCGTTCTCGCGCGATCCTTCGTTCCGCGATTCCCGATCGACCCGGAGGATCATAGTGTCCTCCTCCTTTTCCTTCGTTCTCCACGACCCCAAGCACCGTGAAAAGGATCACGTTTTTCAGGAAGCAGGCTGCCACTTTTGTTCCACTTTTCTTTCGCCTTTTTGTCGGAAGATCGATACAGCAGGCACCCGACACGGGTTTGCACCGTTCGGAAACTGTTTTAAACCAGCGGAGGATGTTTTCAAAAAACCGTCTACAAATCTGCACGTTTCTCCCCGGTAAATTTTCTACCGTACGCCCGCCAACGTGCTCCTGAAATTTCGTCTCGGCAACCTCCGCGATTCCTGCTTCGTACGATCAACGTGACCCAACGAACTTGTGCAAGTAATTCCGCGGCTGTAGGGATATACGGCGCGAGTCGCGATTGTATCAAATTTAAGATGCTGCATTAATTGAATTATGTGGCATACAGGATTTGCATATTTATCAGAAACGATCGGTACTCTGCGAATTTTGATGTATTTGTGGCAAGAATGCTTGCGCCAAATAGACTGTAGTCGAAACTTTGGAAAAGTTTGAAGAATTTATTATAGTCTGTGCAACTTATTATAACTAATGAGAAAGGAAATAAATCTCCGTGCAATAACTACTTCCTGGAATGAATGAAGTCAGTGTTCATTTTGCATAAAGATATACAGGGAGGTCCAAGCGACTTGGGCACCTCCTGCAGCTTCCAAAATATGCATTGGTCGACCAATTTTTCAATAAAAAAGTTATGTAGTTGCAATACAAGTTGCATGGTGTACAATACAAGTTTCATGCCACCGTGTCTATTCGCAGTCCAGTGACCAGAATTTTAAGCGACAATGTCTCTGAAGTGAGAATATGTGACACGCGACGTTCTTCGTTGCAACCACAGAATTCTTCTCGCTCAAGTAGCAGACCAAAACAACGAGGAAACGTTCGCCGACCGTTCATACCGTTCGGTGGACTCGCGAGTTCGAAAGCCAGGCGAGTCCATGCGTGGTCAGCGAGAGTCTTGCGACCCTGCTTCGGCCACCTTGACCCCTAGCTTCTCGGTGGTCCCCGAAGAAGCTCGGTGGTCCTTGAAGAGCGCGGTTGTCGTCTCCGCGTGGCCGTCGTCGGCCGACCATTTTCCCTCGGAAACGCTGCGAGGGCTCGTTCCATTTTCGCTGGCCGTTCGATCCCGGGGCTTGCATATTCAGAGGCTGGCGGAACGGCAGCGCGTCCCCTGTGCACGCGACGCGGCAATAATTAATACCTGGACGCTGCTGCCGGCAAGATTTTCGCCTTGCAGAACGGCCGCGCCGATACACGCTGGAATAAAGCAACTATTTTCGTGGACGTTGTTGGCTAATTGTCGAAATTCTGTGCTATGGCTTCAATAGGTCTTTAATAAGTGATCGCAGCTCAAAAACGAGCTTATTTTAGATCTTGGTGGACATAATCTTGACATAACTTTGGTGGACAGTTTTCAACGAAATTGTAACACTCAATCTGTCACAGTCAAGTGACCTCATTCGCCAATCATAAAAATTGTAAAGATAAGCAACAATTATAATAAGCAGTATACAAAATCTAATTAAATTGGATCTTCTTACTTTTATACGGTAATGTGCACCAGTCGATCGTAGTAACTGGATTTAACAATAATTATTTAAAGCGGATCAACTGAAAAACTGGTGCAAGTGTAAGAATGCAAGTGTGTTATTTCTTTATGTTTCCTTGTGCTCACTAATTAAAGATTTAACGAAGCTGTAGTACAAAACTTCGACAATCGATTTTGGCCGATGACGTCCAAGAAAATAGATGTTTCGTTCCACCGTGCGGTGCACCGTTGCACCGTTGCACCGTTGCGCCCCTTCCGCACGTGTGCGCGTCCCGGGTCTCGAGTCCCGGGGACATGCACTCTCGGCGGTGCATGTCTCGTGCTGCACTCTCGGTATGGTCAATGTCGTCCTTCTCCCTCCTCCCACTCCTCGCTCCGCCATTTGTCTCCGTTGCACGCGCGTACCTACGTGCACGAGAGCCTGCACCACGTTGTCCCTGTTCCTCTCGCCATCGCAGTTCCTCTTTCTCTGTTCGACTTGGTGCGTGCACCGGGTCTTGGTCTCCGTCCGACCGGCCGGTGCATCCATCGTGGCGTCTCTGTCCCGAGTGCCGAGCGAGGAGGCCTCGGCGTCGAGCGAGGCTCGAACGCCTGCCGCAGCAGCCATTGTCTCGTCTGGGAGCTATTTATCAGGGCAGCTTACGATTCTATCGTTCGTAAATGAATCCGGGTGCCAGGTTTTTGCCCCGGTCGATCGATATCGAGCCGTTTCTTTCGCGTTTCCCCCGTAATCGACGCGGGATTGCCTGTTTTCGGAGCCGGTGCTCGGACACGACTGCCCGCCGAAGCGGACGTCTCAAGCAACAAGCACGATTTCCGTGATTAAATCGCGAGCTTAATTAAACGCTTAGCGCTCGTGAGATTTTCCAGTGAAATTGGCACGAATCGGCGCGCAGTTCGCAAAATCGATTCGAAATCGGATCGAATTTTCGATTAACGCCAACGGTGGAGAGACGGCGTTGCAGAGGTCGGATGCAGTCGTTTTTTGGGGAAAATTCGGAAGCGAACGATTGGAATTGCCGGGGAGGGACGTCGGGAGACAGAGTCCGGCGTGGCGGGTCAGCTCGGGGAGACGATTCTCCTCGGCTGAACTTTGTTTCCACGTCGGCGAGGAGAGGAAGGACACGCGAGTCGGCCGGAATGACGGGTCTTTGTGCTCGGACGGTCGGTCGGTCGGGTCCAGTCCTCTCTCGAGAGAGGACGAGAGAGCCGGCTATCTCCGCGCTAGCTGGCGTTGTTGGGTCCAGTAGGAGCTCGAGGAAGACGAGGAAAGAGAACCGTGGCCGAGAGAAAGAGCCGTGGAAGGGCAGGGAGCAAAGAAGATGGAGAGAGATGCTCGGATGTGAAGTGAATGTCAGCTCGAAGGTCGGCTTTTGTCAGGCCCAGCAACCAGAGAGGGAGAGCCTGCGACGAGAGACACGATCCGTCCCTCTTTCTTGCTTCCCCCCATCTGTCTCTCTCTCTCCCTCTCTCTCTCTCTTTCTTTCTCTCTGGAGATTCTCCGTAGCTCACCGTTTCTCTCCGCAGCCGGGTTCTTTCTTCTTTCTCTGGCTCTCTCGCGAGACGATCCGTTGGTACGCGATGGCAGCCACCTAGATCCATTTATACATCGCGCATTGCCGAGGCCTGGCCACGATAGATAGCGCACTGACGGGACAATGACCACGCGCGAGGTGTGGTTGACGCGTATACCAGCGCGTCGTCGGCGTCTAACGCCGGAACGAGGAACAACGCTTCGGAGGCTTCACCTTCGGTGCCCCAGCGGCCCAAGAGCATTCGCGGCGTTCCTGATCGATGAACCAACCGGCGACAAAACGAGGATACTCGGTCTACCCGAATTCCTAGACCGATTCGATCCTCCACTGCGATCCTGCTTCCGGAAATATTTCGGCGACCAGTTTTTACCCTTCCCGTCGAACAGACGTCTCACTTTGTTCTCCATATTGCTTTGCAAAATAGGCTCTGAAAATTCGACAGTTTCGTCGATGCGTTTGACATTTACTCCAGCTTTGCGACAACAATTCAATATCAATAATGTGGCGCTCAAAATGAGCGACTTCACAGTGTTTCTTGTAATTTAAAAATATTGTTAAAATTATGAAAAATCTTCAGAAGGAAGTGATCGAATAAGGTATTTAATTCAAAGGTATATATAGCAATATAAATGACGAAGAAATTGAGTCCTGTTAGTTTGATAGAATAATGTTACGTTGATCATTCTTGATGCTCGGTGGGTTCAGCGTTATATTGATTCGTCTGAGACTGAAGAATCGCCATTTGGAATATTTAACGCCTTGTGTTCGGACACCTCGTACACCCATAAAAGCGTCGGTAGCAGTAATGAACTCGATTCGTCAGTGAAATCGTACGATCATTCTCGCACGTCTTAATTACCGTGTCCGTCAAAATGGCAGGTCGCGCAATTTCTATTTCACAATCGTTGAAATTACGAGAATTCTTTCGCAACGAAACGGTTGCACGAGTTTCCCACCTCGAGCTTACGTTTTATCATTCATATAGCGTAATAATACCCGTCGGTGATTTTTTGCGTCGTGACTACGGAAGCTTTTTGGTCGAACAATGCTCTTCGCGAAGAGTTCCTGGATTTCCGAGGTGGTGATAGCGGGAACGAGCCGTAGATCGAAAGGCCTCCGGTTCCTAACGGTTCGGCGGTTTTTCACCGAGGGACAAACGGGAACCGCTAAAAGGAACATCTCCGCTCGTATTTCCCAATGGGAAAAAGCGTGGTTCGTGACAGCGCGGAGCGGATACGCGCGAGTATCGTTTACCTGGCCGGGCCGGATGCGTCGGGATCGGGAAGAGCGAGGGAAAAAGGCGGGGGATCGATTGAAATCGGGAAGTCGTGGGTGACCCAGAATCGGGGAGCGTTCTCGTCCGGCTGTGACGCGGTCCGCTCCGGGCTCGACCACCGGATACTCTCGAATTCCTGCTCGTGAACAGGTTTGCGAGCCGACCGCGTCGCGTCATTAAATTTCGAGGATGGATCGGACCGAGGGGTATCGAGCCCGGCTGTTTTCACGAAACTTGCAACCGATCGAAGAAATCCCCGTAATCCTTTCGGCACACCGTACCACAGTTAATCCGTTGAGAGGATAACAAGAGGGTCCGATTACGCGCGCATTATCGGAAGATTAGTGGGCCGAGAACCGCGCCGCGTGATTGTTCAGCTCCCCCGAAGCTCCGGGAATTTCGGATCTTCGAGTATCCGGCGCTGCGGAACCCGTTCACCGAAATTTCCCGAAGAAACCCCGCCTATTGATAATTGCGATCCTGATCGGCGTACAATGTAGCGTCGCGCGATGGGCAGAATCGAAGCGTTAAGTGTTTACGACAGTCTTTCAATAGTTCACAACCTCCTTTATATGAATCGATAAATTTGTCTTGACATTAGCTGTGTATTTTCTATTTTAGAAAATAGTTTACTTTTTATGTTGAAGTTCGCAGAATTCATTTTTGTTGGTAACATGTTCTTATCGGAGCACTGGTAATACCTGAAAAATGGTGATAACATGTGAATAATAAACGATATTGAATATATTACTTAAACAAATGGTGATGGCTGAAATTTACATTGTTTACAAAAATCAATTCATCGTTTCAACATATGAAAGAGTTGATTTTTTAGCAAACGATTAGCCAATTCTTCAATCGAAATCACTCCACGCCGTTTTGTTGACTTCTCTGTTCGTCGTTTTCCTACTAGCTTTTCCCGTCCCTTGGCCAACGATCCAGTTTCGAAATTCCGCGGCGAACTCGCGGCGTCGAAACCGAGCAACGTTCAAAGGGATTTCCCTCGCCGGTTTTCCGCGCTGGCCTAGGCGAGAAGGCCCTCGAAGGTCCGCGGAACCAGTCGTTCTCTCTCTTATTTCTTGGGAACCGTGTGTTGCCAGCCCCCTTTGTTCTCCGGTAAGCGAGAGCCCGAGGAAAGTTTCGAAGAACCGGTGGAAGTTCGTCGACTTATACGCGGTACCTTTGATTCGCCTGGCAGAACTTCGAGCCGCCTGCTCCCGACAGCCTTTTGCCATTCCCGATTCGCGCATTGGCGAGAGCGAGACGGCGGAACAGTTGTTTCGCGCGAACTGCGGTGCTAGTGCTGTCGAGGATTTCCTAGGGGCTAGTGGATTCCAGAAGTCGTGGCAGGCGCGGGCAATCGGCGAACATTGTCGTAGAAGCAACAGACTCCTGGTCCGCCTAATTTGTGTGAAATGTCTCGAGTAGGCGTGGCTTCGTTGCCCATGGCTTCAACTGGGCCAGAAGATCTCTCTTACAGAGTTGACGCCCAAAGACGTCGTTGATTCCTCGATAATTTCCTTTCCAATGGAATCAAATCAACTACTATAGAATGAATGGGCACCTCTAGGAAAATCAGTATATCTATCTAGTCTCCTTTGCAGGCAATGTTTTTAGTGGGCGTGTCTCAACTGCTTTCAATTTCAACGAAGCCAAGTCTGTACCTATCGCAGGTCTAGGTTCTCGAGAATGTAATCTGAAAGATCACATTTAATGTCCACATCGAGTTTTTCTCGTTTCGTTAGAAATCGGACTCCAGTTCTCAATGAATGGGCGTGGCGTCGAAGTTCCACTATCGACGCAAAGCCGCAGGCTACAGCCTTCGAGGCTAGATCTCGAGGGACAAAGCTTTTCCTATCGAATGCATTTCGAATGCAGATAGGCCTATTGCGGGAAAGACTGCGGCAGGTAGACGCGACGCCGGAATCTGCTTCGGATCTTAGGTGAGGGATGTTGTATTCAGGTGAGACGGAGCAGCCTCCCCTCTCCTTTGTCGAGCGAGTTTGCCTCTGGTCCGAGTTAAATACCTGACCCGATCGTCGACGTCCTCCGACTCGCATAAAATCCTATTAAGTGTTCGAGGTGCGACGACAACGAGGTTTTTCCGCGCGCGGTCGGGGATCTGTTCGTGAAAATAGAACCACCCACGCGAAGAACGCGTCCGCATCCGTCGATGGCAAAGCGTATCGAGCGTATCGGGTTTTTCGCAAAAGCGACGGACGGCTGCCGCAAATAATGCGCGAATCCGTCATTGACCTCGAAAATTCGCTCGGTTATTGCGTAAAATTTCTACGGAATTGGGAGGGCGCGGGCGGCAGAGCGCGGCGCGGTGCACACGCGTGTGCCTCGTGTTCGACAAAAGTTTAAAGGGGATGATGCACCGCGATGCAAGCGGCCGAAAGCAACCGGAGCCCACTCGAAACCGTGGCCCGTGATCTCGTGGCAGCCGGTTACGGTGGGTACTCGAGCTTCAAGGGGAATTTAATTATCCCGCGCTTTTGATGCTATTATTTTGCACGATATTACGCCGTAATTATCCCGCTGGTCTCAATGGGTCGGGATTAAAATCTCACGGACTTTTCTCCTGTTTTTTTCTCTTTCCCTTTCTTTCTCGTCCGTCCCCTTATTTCCCCTATTTTCTTTTCTTTTCCTTTTCCTTTCTCGTTCTCGTTTTGTTCGCGTCTCTCTCCCATCCCATCCCATCCTATTCCATCTCATCCCATCCGATCCCATTCCATTCCATCCTATCCCTTTCCGAGCCGCGGCTTGCCGCTCGTGTTCGAATGCTCGGCCAGCGCCGCATTACGATTTTAATTTCACCGGAGATTTTATCATTCCTCTCTCGCATTCGCGCACGTTCGCCACCCTTGAAACGGTGCATGGTCTCGCCGGGCACGCGTTTAATCCGTCGCCCGTCGCAGCGGACGAGGACGCGACGATCGCCCAGCCTGACGGCGGCGACGACGACGACGACGACGACGACGTTGTTTCTCCTTTTCGTTTCGGATTACCCACGGCCGCCACTCGAATTCGTTGGAAAAGACGCGGGCGTCTATTCCCGGTGGCTCCTCCTTTTGTCCGGCTGCGCGAAATTTCCGAATCGGTTATTCGAGTCGCGCGCTCTCGGATTTCGGAGTCCAGAGACATCGTGAAACAATAGCCGGGGCTCTAGGGTTCTCCGAGGCGTCTCCGACGACAATTTCCAACGACCACCGTGCCGAATTTCCGCAGAAAACTGCATTTCCAACGTTGATTGCGAAACGGCTCGACGAAGATCGAAATGCGGTTTCGAATGTCCTGTACCTGCTCGCCATTGTTCTCATCGGCGTTGGACCAAATTTTGCATGCCCCGTATTATTTGATAGCTTAATGGGTGCTATTCAGAGTGACGCACTCTAGGCGAAATAAAAAGTTGTTGCATCTGCTGCAAGTAGACGTCTGAGGGTACGTTCTTCTTCAGATAGCGATTCTTAAATTCTCGAGTTAGAACGAAGAAAATCATTGTATGTCGGTGGAAAAAGTTAAATACTGTAGTCTTAGACAATCAATCAAAAAATAACTATCTATCTGCTTGTTGTATATGTTAAATTTTATGTTAATGTTTAATCTATTGCACTGGGATCTGTAACAATCCCAAGTCCAATATATTAATTCTTACCTATTCTATCTGTTAAGACGCGATTTGCGATCGTACCGTTCCATTCTTGTATTCGGGTTTAGGCTACGGTCACTTTGTTTATTGCCATGTTTGGGAATTGATTTTTAATGTTTATTTAACGACTTAATTACTTTACGGCACTGGTACGGCCGAATAGTACCAGCTGACATACCTGGGAAGACTAGCGTGGCCGTACCGTCCTCCTGGCAATCGACGTGACCTAAACCCGTATAGGGCACAAAGGGGGCTCGGCAGCTTTGTTTCCTATAATTTTCACGAGATACAGCGGACGTCTTTGTCAACGACGTCACGACTGTTTGGCGTTAGGCTGCCGAACCAATCGCCATCGAACCATTCGATAAGTGTGTATAATTGGTCGGTCCAGCGCCCCCCTATTTTTTGTAACTTCCTTGTGGAGGGGTTTTTCACCTCCATGTTTTAGCAAAAAAACGAAACTAGAATTAGAATTCCGACAACCGTCGGTCATACACCACCCGTTGTTTGTACATAGTTGCTTCTATATTAAAATATAAGTGTTATTTGGTGATCAACACTCTCACACCCTATCCTACAATCTTTAAATAACTTCGCTGAATATTGGGTTCAGTAGAAGACGTACATTCGGTGCGCAAATATTACCTGCGATCGTGTACGTACCCTTAACACTATCTCCATCTTTTATAACTCGATTTATTTTAGGCGTATGAATTTATATCTTGCAATTGTTACATCTTCAAGAGTTTTTTTTTTAAGGCAACAATAGTATTTTTGCGCGTCTTGACGTCCCTCGCGGCATCTCGTATAATCTTTATTAAATAGTGTAACTTTAACAGCTCTAAACTTTAATGGATAACAATAATACAATCGTTCGGATAAGTTGTCTAGCTCGACAGACGGTTCTCGAGTTCGTCTGTCGACTGACTGTCGATTCAACGATTCCGTGACAACCCCGAACTTCTTCTATTTCCTTAAGGGTTGTTCACTACGAAGTATTTCTTCATTACGGCGACTCCATATGATCAACCGCCGTAACAGTATTATAACAATTCTTGCTGGTGTCTCAGATTTACCATTCAAGAGCAAAGGGTTCAATATTGATAATAGCGCAGTAGAGTGTTACTTCGATTTAAAAGACGCGAGTAACTTCCATGTTTGATGGATTATGTTTGAAACATTGAGAAAGGCAAAATGCCCTTCCAAACGCAGAAAATCGGCATTTGGTGTCCCAAGCTTTTGTATGGGTGTCTCGTGGTAGATACTTGTCTGGTATCCAAGAGCGGAACGGCGTTTCTCCTAGGCAACTCGATCGTTGCGCGTTCACCTTCAGGAAGTGCGACGTAATAATACGTCATAAAGCCGCGGGGCCGCGCATTTCTCTCCCTTTCTCCGGCCTCGGCCGACGAAAGGGAGAAGAGAGCGGCCGGACAGGCTCGGTTTCTACGGAATAAAAATCCGGCACGCGGGCTCCAAGCGGACCGGACGCTCCGCGCGCGCGCGCGCGCGTGCACGCTCGCACGCTCGTAGGCGGGACGCGACAGGGCCGGGGACGTCCCGGTGCCGGGGAGAGGTTCAAGGACAGACCCGGCGAGAACGGCCCTTTTTCGGGGACCGAGGTACCAGGTAAAAGGAAGTCGGACACCCGGAGTACCGAACGGAATGACAAATGCCTGGGTGGACGGTGAAGGGAAAGGTGAAAGGAGCGGCGAGACGGGGGACAGGAGAGGGCCCGCGGGCCCCCTGACCCTCTCTCTCCCTCTCTCTCTCCCTCTCTCTCTCTCTTTCTCTCTTTCCCTGGAATATGGAGAATTCAGGTGTGCCTAACCGCGAGAGATTGATATCGGCGGTTTTATCTTCCGAGAAAAACCGTAGCTCGATGCAACACCTATCCCCGCAGCGTGAAGTTTCCGTGGAAACGCGGCTGCACCCTGCGTTTTTTCTCGGGGGGCCGGACCAAAATTATACTTATCCGAACTTGTAACGTCGCTGAAAGAGAGGCAGAGAACCTGGAACTTGTCAGCTACAGCCATCTGCTAGTTCGAACACGTTGGGCGCCGCGAGAGGCACATATGAGTAGGATGAAATCATAATAATGACGTATGTGACATTTTTGACAATTTTTACGTATGCCTTAACTCTTAACACGGGCAAGATTTGTTTTTATGTATGTAACAGTTAGCAGCCAATATATTATACTGCTGTGAAATTGTATAGATGTTAACAAATAATCAATTTCGTGTTTTTGTTTGTGTATTCTACAATTATTACCTTAAAAGATAATTATAATTATAAGTTAGTATCTTTGTGTCGGCGACATTGGAGTGCAAAGGGTTAAAACGTACTCCATGTGAAAATAAAGAACTTAATCTTTAAAACAATCTGAAAAACGCAAGTTCACTTTAAATGTTCCTGTTTGCAAATTAGGTTGGTAAATTAAACACTTGTTATTAACAATAACACTCCTCCCTTATCGCAGTGAAGAATGTGTCACTTACGTCGCCACGATTCTAACCCACTCATACATGTGACTCTAAATTTTGATTACTTTTTCAAATTCCTTTTCATCGTAATATATACAAATTAACTGAATTTCACTAAGATTTTTGCAATGCGAAAGAATTCAAATACCATTCACTATGATAAATTTCAATTCTCTAACCAGTCTAGGACTCTTGGTACAGATACTAATCGAGCAGATTCTCCCCAATTGTTTTTCAGCTTGTAAACAAAAATGAGCAACTTGGGAAGAGGAGATGCGATTATTCGAACATTATATTGTAAAAATGAACCGCAAGGCTCGAATAATCCACTCTCCTCTTGCCGAATTGTCCATCTTTATTTACAAACTGAAAGCAATTGGGACGAATTTTCTGTACTTAAATTTTTCATGGTCGCTCGTAGATGCGATTGCAAGCGATCTTAAGAAAGTTAATCGCCAGAATGTTGTAAATCGTCGAAGTTACCGAGCGATAAAGATCATCGAAGATTGGTCAACCGTTTTGTACCGATTTCTTCATTGATGTCCGAGTTCCATCGGAGAACGGCGTGTTGCAGCCATGGCACGGGGTCGTGCACAAAGTTGCAGTCCTCTAACTTTCTTAATCCTTGGAATATTTACAGGAAAGTTTGGTTAAAACGTGCCGGAGTAACGGGGCACCGAGCCCCGGCAACAAAAGATCGATGCTTTAAAGTTTCGAAAGTGGTGGGCTCTCTTAAAGGGCGACCGATAGGAGCTATCGAAGTTGGCCGGCGCGGCGCTGCCTGGTCCTTGGCCGTCCTTCGCCCCTGGTTTTTCGACTTGTCCTTCGATTCGAGGATAAAGACCCGGGCAGACACATCTAGTCGGCCCTAGACAGGCCATTGTGCCTAGCTCATTGTGTCCAGAACATGTGCAGCATGAGCGTTCGCCGGGCAGGTACGGTCTAGAGGCGTTACCTCTCGGAGGCGTTCGGTTCCCACAGCCGGGTCGTTGGTCGGCGTCCATGCGCGAAAGGGTTAAACTGGTCGAAACACTGGCCCGAAGCCGAGAAAATGGTTTCGGGGAATTTCGGTGGTCGAAACGCTGGTCTTCGGGTGCGGCAGAACCATGGAGAGCGTGGTAAAAGGCAGGAGAGAGACCGCCGGTGAAGGTTCGCTCGGGACTCGGGGCTGACTCAACGCTGGAACAGCTGGTTGTAGAAGGGATGCGCGCACCCTAGTGTTGCGTATGTGCGTCTAATATCAGATCCGAGGTTCGGAAGCTGCAGGGACCGATCCTTCATGCTGCGTGAAACCGTCTGCACGCTGGTATCTTTAATGAATCCGCTCTGTTATCGATTTCTCGGGGAAGCTGCGGCCGACCATTACGAAAACCGCTCTCCGACCGAACGGGGCGCTATGCTATGCTGTTTTGCACCGAATCCCGTCGATCCTCTTCGTGTTCTCGCGTAATTTTCTTCCGTCTACCCCACCCTCGGACAGTTCTCGCCTCTGTTTACCCCGTGCAAGGGAAATCGAGTTCCCGGATGAGCGACAGCGACGTCGAGAAACCAACGGCGATTCCGTCGAATAAAATCAGACGGCAAATTGCATGGCACTTCATGGCTCTCCTCTCCCTTTCTCTCTCTCTCTCTCTCTTTCCTCTCGCTCTCTCCTGCTCGTCGATAGCGAACTGGCGAGCACGTACACATTTTTCCGGGGTTAATTCGACGTTCGACCGCCTGGGTTCAGGGAGCGGTCCGCGAAACCCCACTGCACGAGGGAGAACCCTCGTATCCCTTCGCTATAGTGCTGTTTCTCTCTCTCTCTCTCTCTCTCTCTCTCTCATTCCAGCCCGCTCGTTCCCCCCGGGTAAACGTTTCAGCACTGGGTAGGCTTAAGCAGTGGCGTAAGGACCGGGGGAACGCGCCAACGTTTTGGAGCAGTGGTTTTTCGAAATTCGAGGTCGGTGCCCGAAACGATGGTATTCGAGATTGACGAACGAAGATAAATGCCGCTTTATCAAGATGCAATAAACCTTGGAGGTAATCGTATGGAAAGATTGTGGTCTACATTGGTACGCCAGAAGGTCTTCTTCGCTGATAAAGGGACCCTGTTACGTTGCTAGCGGTGTGGATCTAAGGAGAAACGACGATAGACGCCGTGTATCGCTATATCGTACGATTCCATTGCTTCCACTGAATTTTATTCTTCGTCCGTGACTAGAGATTGATAGTTGCTGGTTTCGAGCTATGCGAATTTTTGTGCAGTCAGTGTTCTTGAACTCTGCCAATGTTTTTACCATTCTCTATCTCATCTACTCATTTTTATCGTGAATATCCGCGCATAACGTTCGTGGTCTATTAATCATACGACGCTTGGAGCACTGTTTCGCAGATACGTGGATACCCTTTCACCCTTCCTACTAATCTGAATTCAGTGTAATAATACTTATTGTACTGTCAGCTGCGATACCGAATTCAAACAGAGAACGAACGAAGCGGAATCTGTCTTGTTGTTTGCTCAACGATTGTACAATTGTACATGTCGGACCTCGTCGCCGGAGTTCAATGGCAGACTATGAGAACGACTCGATTTTATTCTTTGCACCGTTGCAGTTCAAAATGGTGATCATGACGGGGTAAGTTAGATTCATCTACGCTAGAACCACCAGCCATTGAAAGCGACAAGCTTCTTTTCCTTTTAATAATAATTAGTCAACATTTATCAAAGTATTATAGAATTTTGTTACAAAATACATGCGAATAGATACATCCGACGGATTTCCATAAAAGTATTTTTATGAACTCGATAATTGTAAAATAAAAGGATTGTTATCTTAATTACCTGTTATATATTACTGAATACACTTTTCGAATGACGCGTATTTTTGGTATAATCAGCTCATTCGGTTGCGAATAAATACTACTTTAAAATAACGTTAGCAGCTGTTCCCGTTTCTTCTTTCTTATCAGAAATGTGCACCTCAACCGAGAACCGTCTCAGGGTTAATGTTCGAGTTTATTACAGCCTGTTTTATGAACGGACATTTGCAGGTAGACTACAGATTTTATGCATTTACGACAAAAATAAATAATCGGAACACTGAATACTAAAATTTTCGAAAGAATATCAAAGAGTTTTCTCTATTATTTCCAATTTTTTCCAATTTATCAAGCACGGATGTTACTCGTTTATAATTATAATTTAATTATTTCTCGCGTGGGATATTACCAACGTCAACAAAGCGCTAGTCAATGGCACAGTTTCACAGAAAGTCATTAAAGTAAAGATAAATTCCCATTGAAAGAATTATTAACCCATTACTGTCGAGTGGGGACACCAAGGCGTCACTAGAAATCGTAATACCACGATCCAAAATAATTTTATTATGATAACAAAATTGATTATACTTAAGAAAACTGGAAATTCAATTTCGCACGTATAAAATGCACTTATATAAAATGGAAATACTATTTTGGATTTCGAGTTAACATGGTTCCGACTGCAAAGGTTTAAAAGACAAAGGAGTTCTAAATATTTTAAAGTTTATTAAGGAGTACTTACTTCTGTTTCGAAAGATCAGCAGTAGAAACAGGTGCGTAGCAGCCGTCAGTAGAATAGGAAGCAACGAGACGACCAGCGACGAATTCCTCCCCTCGTGTTCGAAAAACAGCAGCACACCGGTATACATATTCGGCTGTTAGGCGAAACGCACGGTGTGGGAAACGTTTCGGAGGCTACGCCAGTGCGTGCGGTCGGTCCGGCGGTCTCGGGGCGCCTGTGCCTTCGGGTACGGTCCTGAGCCCGCCGCCTTTTTCTCCCCCCACCACTGGGCGGCGCTCCATGCGCGTCGGAGTCGGCGAGCGGGCTCGAGCTCAGTCTCCGTTGGATCGTCACCGATTTTGTGTCGCTGGTTCGTGCGTTCGTGCGGCCGTTGTGCGTCGATTCGGCGTGGGTTTTTTGGTTCGCCTCGCCTCACCTCGTTCTTCAAAGCCCCCGTTTCGTCGCTCTCCCCCGTCCACCCCTGTTTCGTTTTTTATTTTTATTTCCTCCGCAATCGTGTCTGTCTCTCTCGCAGCTGCACAACGGAGAGAGAGAGAGAGAAAGAAGGAAGAGCACGAGCGAGAGGAAGAGAAAGATAGAGAGAGAGAGAAAGAGAACGAAAGCAAGCAAGAAAGGTGGAAGGAAGATAGGGGAAAGAGAGGTCCCGGTGAACAAGTTTTCTATATGTTTCGTGCGCGTGCTGCGAGCTGTCCGTCGCGCGGCGGTTCGGACCAGTGGTGAAACACGGCCGCGAGCAACAGCAACAACGTGAACAACAACGAGAAGGAGATAGTCGTCGTGTGCTGTAGTGCGTGCGCGGAGTGTGCAATATTTAGTTGGTTAGCTGCGTCGAGGCTGCACCGACGGGGAACATCACGCGAGCAAACACGAGAGGCATCGTGACCCGTTCACCGGATACGTCGCGCGAGATATGGATTGGGCGGTGAAGGCTCGCCGAACGTAAGTCCCCTGGCACTCTAATTAACAGACCCACCCGGTACAGCCGCCTAATGCGGTGGAGCCCTTCGATCGACTATCGTCTCGCGTTCCGCGGAATACTTGCTCGCAGGGTATCGCTTCTTTCCACCCGCCCAGTGATCCTCGAATTTCTTCGTCGCTCCAAAAGTGTGGTGCAGGTACAGTGGCGCTATGTGCGTTCAGTTTAGTGCATTCACAGGAATACAGTGCTGGTTCTAGGTGACACCGTCGCTCTGCAATAGTACCCCTGTACCCTGCGATTTGTGGATCGAACGCTGTGATTCTCGATTGACATGGGAGCTCCATCTGGAGCTGGTCAAGTGGACCACCCGAGTTTTAAGTGGCGACAGCGTGTTTTAAAGTTCTCGCTGGTCTTACGCAGTGCGTTTAGATTAATACTAGTCTGCTCCATGCTCTCGCGGAATTTACTAATCGATTCGTGTCGAAGTTTTGTCGATGCTGACGTTAGATCAGGTAGTATGTGGGATTTAACAATGGTGCGTCTACTTTGCGGCAAAAGTATAGCATCCACTTACGTTTGTTCGACCTTTTGGTGCCCAAATCTGGTATTCCGTCGACCTGTTCAACTGACTGTAGATTTCGTGACTATATTGTTAGTATTCGAAAAAGTGATACCACGTTGGGATTTTTCTAGAGCTTCTCAGATGATCAAAGGTGTGCTCGATATTGTTGCGGATATGACGTTTCTTATTTGATTTCAAACTTTCTTCTTGCTTGGATCTAAATCCTTCAAAGTGTTGAAATAAATTTTATCCTGCGTCTTTGTAAAAGTCTCGCCATGACGACAGCTATACCGTGAACAAAAACAATGCTCTTAAAACTGCCGCGAATATAACGTTYCTTTAAGTTTATTCAAACTTTTGAACCTTCTCGKTTGAATCTAAATGCTTCAAAGTGTTCCAGCCTATTTATACAGTACCTGCATAGAGGTCTCACTATGACGACGATGGAATCGAATAGGATACTTTTAGAATTGCAGCGAATATGAAATTTCTTCAACTTCTTTTGACCTTTTGAGTCCCTCAGGCAAACTAAGTACTTCAAAGACTTCTAGCGTCGATATTTTACGGTTCTCTTTGAAAGACATCGCGACACCTACATCCCCGCAGGGGGTCACCATATCAGAATCGATTAGAACGAATTCATTTCTGCAAATGCACCGTATCCATCGCGGTAATAGAACCAAAAACGGAGCATTATCAGTGCTGCAAACCAGCGAAGTAATATTTGAACCGATAGCGTATCAAGCTTTCGGGAAGCGGATGCGGGTAGCCATAGACCCGGGTATCTTCGAATAGGACCTCTTGCCCGCAGCTAGGAACGCTTTTCAAAATCCTCGTAGCGTCTGCATAGGATCCGCCGTCCATCACCGTGCCGGATCGGATCGGCCGCGGCGAATCGCGCAGAATCGAGTTAGCGGCGTGTTCGAAACGCGAACTATCGAGTCCCCGCGACGTCACTCTTGCTCGCGTCTCGAGGTCAGTGTTGTTTGCCCAGCCGTCTCGTCGCGACGTATATAAATAAGGCATCTATGCGAGTCTCGAGCGCCGATACGCGAGGATAAGCGGCTGACCAAACGAGAGAAAAAGAGACGGAGACAGGGAACATGTTTCGCGATCTACCCGGGACATAACGCAGGCCTGCCTGCCCCGTGGGAAAACCACTGCTCGAACCCGCGACGAGTTCACCTCACCGTGAACGCGTTCCGCGGAAGCGCGCCTACCCGCTCGAAACGCGCCTCCATATTTGAATTTCACGAGCCTCTCGGAGCCGGGTTGTTGGCCGAGCTTTCGTCTGTTCATCGGCGTCTTGTCTCGTCTGCCACGGCTAAAAGAGCCCCGTAGTTTAGTCAACGATGCTGTAACCGCGGTGTCATTCTTCGACGCCATTCACCGGAGCTCTATTAAACGCAGCCTTGTTCGAGCCATTTGACAGCCGAATGCGCTCTTCGACGTCGACGAGCGGTCGGCGTCTCTCTCCCCGGGCTCTCTCTTGTCTGCCAGGATATTTTTAGTGGTTCGAGACTCTTTTCTGTCGACACTGAAACCCTTCGGGCTTGAAAAGACGATAGCCTTGCCCTCGTCTGTACCTTCTGCGTCCTCGGGGTCTCTCTGTTTTCGGGGCTCGCCGTGGTCTTCTACCTTTCACACCTGCGGAACCATCCAGCTGGAAATGGTCATTTCTTAATCGTGCTGTTCGCACGTTAGAGTTCACCGATGGCATACTGTCGAAACAGCTGTGCTCCTCTTAAGGAAATTAATTTGATCAGATAGTCGCCTCTATTAGTAGTATTCGAAATCATGCTTCGATTCTACATTCACATCGCCAAACTCTCCAGGACGAGCTTCTCAAACCGATATTTCGGAAACATAGATACATAGAAACATAGTGAATACATGGGTTCAGTGCGATCGTGGGTCCAAGTTCTTCAGACACTCGATAATCTTGGTTCTGCTCTCATGTCATTTAAAAAAGTGACAATCACAACACGATAAATACGGTACAAAAGTTTAACAATGTCATACGACAAACTTCAATCGACTAAAAATGTTAAGAACGTTTGTATTCAAGTCTCGTTTGTTGCCATTAAAGTGAAGCATTTTTATTTAGCATAAAGATCCGTAGTTTAGTCGTTATATAAAGGCAGGGGAATGTCGAAAAGTTGAGATTATTACCACACATCTTATGTATGATCGTCGTTCCTTTCATTGACCCAGTTTCGTACATTGGGCCTCCTCCAGCCGATTGTTCTTGCGCCCTAGTAGAAGCAAGGTCCAACGGCGGATCCAGAGTTTGGCTTTGAGGACGGCAAGGATAGCCTTCTTTTTCTTTTCCATTGCGGAGCGATCTGTCCAATTTGCTTCAGTCTGTTCCCGCTTTCTTTCATTGCAGTTGGCCATTCGGTCGGTATCTCTCCTTGGTTTTCCGGGTTCCTGTCTCCGTTGCGGCGCGACGTACTTCTTTCTGTCAGCTGCGTAATGACAAAATTGAAAATAATGTGAAATTGTGGTGAGCAACGTCAGGAGGACGGATGCATCTCTGCGTTCGTGACAGGAGCTGCCAGGATAGCCTTATCGATAGCTTTATCGTGTGGCGAACGAAAGGCCCGTTCTCTTTTTCTCTGTTCCTCCACCTTCGCTGTTGAAATATAGATAGTTCCTACCTATACTAATCGTCTCATCTAGTTATAATTAAACGAAGCTATAAACGAGGCGCTACTACCGACCGCGTGTAAAACCTAATGCATCAATGTCATTCTTCTTGCTCAAGCAGTGAGAGTGTAAACACGTGCATGTTGTCAGAATAAAATTATATATACATGAAGAAATAAGTTAAAAAAGAAGAGTATCATGTTTTCATGCAACGCTGCATTTTCGAGAAAAATAAGTTCCGTCCGGTTTACGTGGACTTGCTTACTGATTTACGCGGTTTGCAGTATGTCGAGAAGTAGAATTGACATGTGATGGTCAGACGCGCAACTATCTTCTCTCGAAAACGGAGCCTTGAATGAAAAAGTGTTATCCTTTTTCGTCAACTTATTTTTGCATGTAGAATCATCCCCTGGCTGATCGTACCACGATTGTTCGTCCATCCTGTACAGTCGAGACACAAAGTGGCTTCGTTTATTGTAAAATTACAATGTCTACAGCGCCGCCAAGCTACTTTGTATCAGCATCGATTACAACAGCATAGTTTCTGTTACGTCAATCCTCTTACGCTCTCACAGGCGTTCGAACTTGAAAACTCGCAGGTAAAAGGATTACCTGGTCGAAATCCAGGCCGCTTATCAACCGCGCGTCGGTATCTCGACGTTCGCGAGTGCCTGTTCGACAAACAAGCATGACGTTCCATTTCTGCACCGGCTTGTTCGCAAACAGGGCATCCCATAATGCGCGGGGCACAGTGCTCCCGATAAAAATGCGCCTGATCGATGCTCGGATCGGATAGCGCCGACCCTGCGGGATTTTTCGGAGCAGCTGCGTTGACAATTGTCGACGGCCGTCTCGAGTGGTGGAGGGCCGCGTGCAGGAGTCGTTTCTTCTGAATCGGCGCGCGTAACTCGGCGCGTCGTCGTCCCCCGCCAACGACGGCGATCCGATCCACGCTGATTCGACGCGTACGATCGCTCGCATAGATCGTGGCTGCGCCGAGTCGAGTCTCCTTTCTCTCATTCATTATTCCCTTTAATTCTCGGCGTCGGCGTTGCGTAACCCCCTCGCAACTCCCCGACAATGTCGCGGCGGCCGAAGGACAACGAAGAGGCACGTTCGCCGATCGTCTAACAAGCCGAACATTGTTCCCGTGGGCGCGTCGGAGGACGATTTCGAATTGCCTGAGAGCCGCGGTGCGCTAAGCATCGGCATTCTTGCCGGCAGAGCAGTCGGTTAGGCTCGTGGAACAGCTGCGCGTTGTTTAACGACACAACATCGCGTCTGATAAACGTCCAGCATATGTGCGATCCCTTGCTAGGATAAACCGCAGGACAAGTTCCGACGAGTACCAGAGAGTCACTGTTCGGACTCTTTCAACTCTAGCTGAGACGATCTTTTCAGCGTTCTAGCATACAGGACTTCTAGAGTCCGAAAGAACAGTCAGATTATCATTATTCACTGTTATCGTTTTAAACAAGTATAACGGCACTATAATAGGATTGCAGGAGTTTAGAATTCTTGGAGAGAGACTAGGCTGTCGGGATTACGAGTGCATCCATCCAGCGAGACGGTGTCCCGCAGATGATGGCTCGGCGGCCCCGATAGGTTTCCGCAGCTGGAACGTTCTTTGTGAGATTCTTTGTGGCGTTGGTTTTTCGGTTATTGGAGAAATAAGAGAAGGAATGGTCGTTTAAGGTTGCCGTTGGGCCCGAATAGGTTTTCAGGGAAAATATACGGCCGGAGTATGTCGATACCTGGAACAGGAGGGAGAATCGCTAGGGATGTGCCCACGGCTTTTGTCGTGACGAGGGTAGATTCTGCGGCGGTTCTTGGTGGCGCTGTGCCACCGTGAAAGAAATCAATGAATCGTTCCATCTTTCGCCGTGTAAATTTCCCGTGGCTGGTTCAATCGCGGGAAGAGCAAGTTTGCCTGGCTGAGAGGATTGGTTGGCTGTAAAGTACAAGGGAGAGAGAACGGGGCACTGACGAGTGACGAGGGCTCGCTGGGTGGAACGACCTCCGCGTTCGGTCAGTGGCGTAGCCATCGGAACATGGCCATCCTCTCCGTCAATTTTACAGAAGTCCCTGCGAACTTCCAACGGCCCGTCGTGGGATTTTCTTACCGGCTCGGTGCTAATCAAACTCTTATCGTTAGCCGAGTCCTCGCGGCGATTCGATGTCGGCTGGTCGTCGCTGTCGTAACTATCGCCATAAAGACGGGAAAACACCGTACCATCAAACTATCTGGGCGTTCTTAGCTCGTAATCGCTCAAGGACATCTCGCGCCAATTTCTCTCGCTCCGCCTGCAGTCCTCTATCGATGTAAAAGCGTCTCGAAGACGTGTCAGCGTTGTTTATTTTCTGCGGTGATACAAACGGGGAACAAATATAAAAGTGGACACCATCTGCAACGGTATAATTTCTTAAAGGCCCAGAGGTCGCTCCGATCGAATCGTTCCCGCCACGATCGATCGAGAGAAGATTTTTTTAAAGCCTTCTCCCTATTTCTTCCGAAAATTGTGCTCTCTGTCCGCCGATTAAATTCGAAAGGCGTCGTTCGGAGAATCCCATGGAATATTGGTGGTAGATTTCGGTTTCGTGTTCCTCGTGACTCGGAAGTGGCGAGCCGAGGGCTCGAAAATTCGCGGCCGGCTCCCGATATCGAGCGTTCACTTTGTATTCAGCGACGGGACTTCCTGAATATGATAATACTCGGCCGGGAACGGTAATATTCGGCGAGTCCGTCGACAGGACAATGGTCCTCGAGGTACAAGCGTGACTGGCATAACGCGATCTCGGCTAACAGATCCATTTCCTCGAAGAAGCTCCGAACCGACAGGACCGCCCGAATTGACGGGTTATCGGTTATTCCAGCGGCGAAGCGAAGCCTTTGTCCGTCCGAGCGGGGAAGCCCGCTCTTTTCCGAGCCTTTCGAAATTTCACGTGGAACGCCAGAAAGGCGCCAGCCTGGATACGATGTGCTCGTTACAGTTCCCTTACCCAAGGGTCTGCTGTTTTCCGTTCCACGGTGTTTAACGCGAGACCCGCGCACCTGCGAGCACCTGTTCCCGCTCCGAACGCTCTCCGACGAACCTTGCAAAACGCGTGCGTTTTTTTCCGATCGTTTCGAGTTCCAGAGCATTGCGGCGATAGCTCGCAGACGGTGTATCGTTCGATCGAGGATCGCGTAACTCGTCCGTTCGACGCGTGCAGTATCGGAGCGCGACTGCAACCTGCATTCCTGAAATTTTCTTACGGAACACCCGTCATGCGCCGACTATTTCACCTATTGGCAGTTTTATAAGATTGTAATTTCGAGGATGCAATGTGTTCTTCGAACGAACGTGTTCGCGTCGCGAGGGAGAATGAAATGGAATGACCTCATTGTCGATTGTTTCCTATTGCATTGTTCGAAGCTGTTCGCGCCTGAAGCCACTTATCAATTATCGCACTGATAAATTGTTTCTTTACTGCTGTGATAGATAGATTGCAGATCTTTAAATATTTAAATAAAAATCGTTCAAATCGACTGCAGAATGCAGAAGTGAAACGGATATTCAATTCTACTTGTAATAGTATTAATAAGCTTCGGTTTATATACTCTCGTCATGAAGCGATGAGATTCGATGAAGTATCATTACTTTCCACAAAGTCGTTCTAATCTAGATCAATTACGAAAGTTAGTGCGAAAATCAATGCATACGTGACCCAACTTACGCTAGCGTAAAGGTTAAGAATTTATCGAGCTAACTTAATGAACAGTTTCGTAAACGGAGATCAACGTCGCCGTTCGAGCGTTCGACGAAATCGTCAGCCTTTCTTTTATTCGTTTTCGAAGACCATTTAAGATTTCACCTGTGGCGAAAACAAATGGTGGACGAAGTCGGCGGGGTTCCTAGTTGGTCCTCCGCTGTAAAATTCGTGCACAGCTGAGGGGGTGTATCGTTACCGTCCCTTTCCTACAGCCGGTGCTTCGCGAAGACCTCGTCTCGAAATACACACCCGGCCGGTGTCGTGCGCGTTACACCACGTGTTGTATGGCACTGTTCTTTGGTAACGGAACACCCGTCGAATGGGAACTAGAGGAGAGAACGAGAGAGAGAGAGAGAGAGGAGGGGAGAGAGAATCGTGGGGGATGTTGGCGGAGGAAAAAGAGAGGTGCGTTTCCCTTTCCATCGTGGCTGCTCTCCCGGTGCGCCTCGTTTTTTCCCTCTCCCCCATTTTTTCGTCGCAGCGTCGTTAATTCCGGAATTTCTAAAGCGCAGAGGAAAAGAACACTCTCCCGCACAGAGACAAGTGCTCTTCTGCTTTTCGAGAAAACATCACCGCGTCGGCGTCCTAAATTCGAGCGCTGCGGCCACTTTTGCCTCCCTCAAAGCGCCGAAATTAATTGAACCCCGGCCTGCAGCCGCGAGCATACTTTCCACTCGATTGCTATTCGCTCTCCTGCGCTGGCTGGTCCGCCGAGTGGATGGATTGTCTCGATCACTATTGCGATCGGTTCGATCGCGGCGTTTCTGGCGTGCGAATTCCAGAAACGGTCCTCGAGAAGCGTCCCCTGCCTGCAGCATTCGGTTCTTCGAAGTATAGGAACTTTGTAGAATTAACGTAATTCGATTTTATATGCAAACATAATTCGTGAGATTGATACATTTCTTGCGGTTCACAGATCGAGCTCCATTCACGTCTAACAGACGATCGGTAAATTTTAAGAAAATCTGCTCTTTAGAAAACGTTTAATATTTGCAAAGCTGAAAATACTAATTTTTTAATGAGTATATAACCAAGCTAATGAAAATTCAATCTTTTAGAAAGGTATTAATACCTGCCCGGACATAACGTGTTAAATTAACTACGTGAGCGACTTCGGAATCGAAGCGTCCACGGTGACCGTCCAGGTGGATACTGAAATATTAATAAAACGTTCGTGCGCGTGTCCGAAATACTGCTGCAAAGTACAATTGCATATGACATATGACGGAAAGCTAACAACCAAAATAGAAAATGGAATTGTTGATTACGAACGGTCACAACTTTGAAACGAATATAGGCGCATAGAAATACGTGAAAAAGAACTGTCAAAAATCTTTGCGGCTTGTGTGTTTTATTGTCGCGTTGGTTTGATATCAATGGTCCAATTAGGTTTGAATGCGGGGGGGCACAAGGTGGTAGAAAGAAACTGGAGCGAGGGCCGGTATGGAAAAAGTAGGATGTCGAGTCCGATATTTGCTGTCGCGGTAGCAGACAAGTAGAATTTTTCTGTAAAGTTCGGTGCACGCGGTCGCGGCGAAAGAAACGCGACAATTCTCGGCCGTGTGGCGACTTTCTCTTTTCCTTTGTCACAGAACGGGATCGGTCGGCATAAAACAAGGCGCGTCGAACATATGGTTCGTGTCGGGGTAGCGTTGACACACGAGCCCAGACCACAGCTGCGTGGCTTATCTCGTCGAACTCGTGTGTGTAGGGTCTCTCCTCGTTCCGGGGAGCGTTCTATCCGCTCGGTTACGGTCTTCCTCCTACAACTTTTCGAATCGCTTCAATTTGATCTTCGATCGGTTTCGATGGAGTATCCCAAGCTTTGTATCAGCCTGCGGCGATGGAAGGTTGACCTCTCGCCACGGAGTTCGTTCCGCGAACGAGCTTCCGAAGGAAATCTTTAAAGAGTTCGTCCAACCCGACCGAGACTTTGCGAAAATCTCTGCTGCGATGCACGAAGGCCAGAGGTTGATCTCCGGCGAATCCAGGTGGTCTAAAACTCACAGAATTCGACTGAAACTCTTGATTTTTTTGTCTGGTATCGCGACGGAATGAAATGGAGCTGCTGAGGTAGCTCGACTTCTATGCCCGCGAATTGATACGTAGGATCTATTGAACGCTGTGCAAGAGACACACGTGGAATGACTCCTCTTCTATTTTTTTTCTTTCAGACTGGACCGTTTCGTAGCGAGCAAAAATGAAGACACGAGGTACACAGAACCCCCTTAGCCTAAACACCGTACGTTCGTCCGCTTGCTCCAAACCAGAGTCTCGAAGTCGATCTTTCTCACAATCGAGAGACAGATTACCGTAGCATCTTATTTTCTGAAAACCAATTCCTAGACTGCGGATATGCCTGTGAAACGGAAAACCTTGCGAATCGATTTTGAGAAACGTTCCCGATGTTTCTGCCGTTCCACGAATTTTCGGCAGAAAACATCAAATCCGCAGTCTACTAATTACCCATCGGCGAAGCTTCGAAGTGCCGCGAACGGCCGACCGAAACCATTGACGGTTCACCGAAAACTTTGGAGCCCCGTGGAGCCAGGGTGTAGCACGTGCGTAACTTTCCGAAGCGGGATTCGAATTCCGTCGAGAGCTGGCCCGGGTCGAATCTCGGTCAGAGCTTGGCGATTAGGTAGTCTCCGTCTCTGAGAATGTATCCGTCGTGCGGCAGGAAATCGAAGTTAGAAGTACGAGAGAAAGACCGGTGGAGGGGAACAGTGGCAGAGGAAGGTGTAGACGATGCGGTTGTGGGCGTCGGTTTATATTTATGCGCGAAAATAGCGGCGCTAACGGCGTCGCTCGCGCGTCCCGTCGAGCGTCAAGCGGGCTTAGTCGAAGCCGAGCGCGCTCTTAGACCGTGTCGTCATCGAGCAGCAGCTGTTTTCATTCAGCCTCGCCCTTCTTAGTTGGCGACTTCCTTTGCAGCACTTTTAATTAACGTGCGCGAGGCACACTCTCCTCCGGCTCCCGCGCCCCACTTTTCCACACACTCTTTCCCTCGCTCTCTCTCTCTCTCTCTCTCCTTTGTCCGTCTACACCGTCGTTTAACTCTCTATCTCTGTCAATCTCTTTCCCTCCTTCCTCTCGACGCGTCCTCGCTGATCTTTTTTCCAACGACACTCCCCCGATCTTCTCCAACCTTTCTCGTCGCCGCAATCCTCTCCGCTCTCTATTCTCCCGTCCCGTCGCAACTTCGAATTCCACGTGAGCCGGATTTTCGAAATGGTTGCGCAACAACTTCGAACTGCTCGTCTTCGATTCGCACCGCCCTGCCTAGAGACAAAGGATTTCGCAAAACGCAAACACCGAGGCTCCCGCAAAGTGGAGAACCCTGTTACCGCGCGACTCTCGGCCTTCGACGAAGCTAATTATTTACCGAAGGCTGCCGCGTGCACGCACTTGCTCCTCGATCGTAGAGTCAACAGCCGGTCGGGCGAAATATTGAACTTAGTCGCGACAACTCGCTCCAAAGTGCCTAACTGCCCTCCGAGGGTCCGCCGTTCTCGGAACCCGGCTGCGAAGATTTATCCAAGTGCCGTCGTCCTTTTCTCTCGTTCGCGAATTATTTAACCATCGGCCAGCTCCGGCAGCAACGGCTGTAAAGAGGATGTAGTAAATGATTGAAAATCAACCTGGCTCCGACGAGATCACCTGGAGATGCAATTATCGAATACTGCGGGCAAAGTTAAGACGTCTTCGTCGGAAGATCGTTTGGATCAGCTTCACGAATCGATCGACAAGTTTGCTATTACGGATCGCTGAAAATCCTACGCTTCGTGTATCTTGCACGGTAGTTTGCCTGTTTATTGCAGTCGTTGCAAGTGCCGGTCATTCCCACGGGGAGGCGAGAACAGGATGAAACGAAACTGAACGAGTCTCCTCCCCGGTTTCATTCAACTTTCGCAAACTAGCGTTAAATAGAGCGCTCGCGTTCTTTCTCGGTCCCCGCTCCATCGGCCGGACGGGAGGGGGGAGGGGGGATCCCGGTTATTAATGACATAATTCCTGACACAATATCCTACATCGCGCTTGAGAAGCGTTCGTTAAGGTCTCAGCCAGCCGCCGGTTAATTAAAGTCAGTCCCTCGGCCCTGGGGTCTGCGTTAATTGCGCGCCACTCGGAGAACCGAAGCGTCCCGTCTCGTCGTTTCTCGTCGCGTCGCGTCGCGTCTCGTCTCGTCTCGTCCGAAGCCGGCACGAGGTAGCTAATTAACCCTTTAACGCATAAATATTTTCATCTATATGTTCCATTACGGAACTGGTAATCAATTTTTAAACTGTGCTTCGCTTCGTTCTTAAAAGAACCTTTACGACGTTCGATTCCATCGTGTTAGGAGCTCCTGCGATACGCGAAGAAAGTGAAACATAGTTTCGAATTTAATACCTCTACCACCACGTTGCCCGTATGTAGCTGACGGTATTATTTGCTCAGATGTGAACATCAATTATTGCGCTGATCTATCAATCCTTTACAGTCGGAGCCATTTTAACACGAAATCCAATATAATTTGCCCATTCCCATAGTATTTAAACTTTATGTAACTCAGTGCATTTTATATATGTGATATTGAATTTTGCGACTCGTGCAACTGTTTCACCTTTAACAATTTTTTAAATATAAAGAAATTCGGTAACATTATCGAAACCTGATATGACGATTTTTAGTTTGCAAGCAAGGTTATTGATAAAGTAATCGATGCGATACACATCTGAGCTTTTCAATTTTAATTTGATTGAGCGAAATGCTTTAATTTTAGGAAATTTCGGATGTTGGTGTGGCAATCAACGCGCCAATGGAGCTTGTATTATTCAAAACTATGCTCTGTTAATTCAATGTAATCGTGTATCTTTTCCTGGTTCCTCTAAGGATTCGTTAGTTAATGGGGTAGAGACAGGCGGGTCCTCTATGCTTTCCAGGATCTACCAGAATCTTTCGAAGCGTCATGTCTCCGAGCGTTTCCTTCGAGTTTTCGCGAATTCTCGTGGTTTCTTGCGGTTCACCGCGGTTCGTCGAACGGTTTGCCCTTGCAAAGTGCTGTTCCTCCTTGGAGAGAGCAGCTTCGGCGAGAGGAGGCTGCTCGTTTGCGAAAGACGCTGGCCCGAGCCGTTATCTCGCGGGCTTTACGGCCAATGAGGGACCTCGAAGCGCATTCCTAACGAGCCCTAATTGGAAGCCTGGACCCTGTCGGCTCCGTCCGTTTAGATGCCTCGAGAGCCAACCTCCCTCTCTCTCTCTCTCTCTCTCTCTCTCTCTCTCTCTCTCTCTCTCTCTCTCTCTCTCTCTCTCTCTCTGTTTCTCCCGCTCTCCTTCGTCATCTGCCTCGCCTTTCGTTTCTTTTTTCGGTCTCCGCGCTGAAAGAGCCGCGCGTTCGGCTCGATTTTCCGCGAATAGATTTTACGTAACGCACGCGGGAACGTTCGGCACGTTCCGAACCCGCTTCTTCCTCCTCGCCGGCGAAATTTATCGATCCATTGGCGCCGAACGCCGGTCTTCCGGTTCAGAACAAATGGCGGCAATTCGACGCGAATTTAAATACAATCGCAGCCGGTGGCAAACGAACGACGCGCCGATCCGCTTCTGCTTTTGCCTCGGCTCCAATCCGCTGCGATAAATTTCATGTTTGTTTTGCTCCCGTGCCCGCCTCGCCCCGCGAGTCGGGAAGAGTTCCGTCGCTTCTCGGTGACCCAGTGCGCACCGGATGCGAGATAAAGCTGCGGAGCATCCGCGTCGAAGCGGGAATATCGACTGAGCTCTCTTGCTGGGAGAGCAGGGGGCGTCTGCGAGTTCGCGGGCCTCGAGGTCGTCGAGCGGAACTAGACCAACGCTTGCTGCTTTCTTCCTCCTTCTTCTTTGCACCCTTCCGCCATCGTAGTTCTAACCGTTCTACTTAATATAGCACGGCCCCCGGTACAGACCCGCTGCACCCTCGCCGACGCGATTTTCAACGTGTAGATGGACGAAATTGTCTCTTAGGCATCTTACACTCTTCAGCAATGGAAGAATCGTTTATTCTGTCAGCCAATCCGCGTACGTTCATCAGGGGCGGTTACATGAGAGATCTTCGGGTTATAGTTCGTCTATTTTTGTTCTTAAAATGCTTCACTCTGCCGCAAATCTATTAGTAGCCTTTACAATGACTGAATATATCCAAATAGAGCACAATAATTTTGCTGGAAATTCTAATTTTGAAAGAACTGTGTATATTATATTAATCTAAATAGTCAGATGAATTATGAACTATAACCAACTATTATAGTTTACATTCTATAAGGAATCCTTAACTGTTGATCTTCGATTTCGAAAAAAGTATTGGAAAACTGTTGGCACACAATGTGTTAACCACTTTCTGATCCACGCTTTGCTTGTGTACACGCTAATGGAAAAGCCATACGGCATTCCGAAAGTTCCACGAGGCGGCTGTAATTTATTCTATAAAACCAAAATTCAACATACAACCTTGTAGATTTATCTCTGCCGTGTTTCGTTCGTCATTTCGTAAAGAGCGGAACGTACTAAATGCGATACACTGTAGAAGGCACGTAATAATACAAGTCCACTCTCTTACCGCACGGTTGAGGCATGTTAAGCGAAACGTAGAAACAATGCAAAATGCGAGAGCGTGTTCCCCACGTTACACGAGGACGGGCTAAGGTTAGTAAATCGTGCTATTTAGAAGCCGCGTTACGAAGACGAATTAACCGAGTTGGAATATGATGTTACAGAACGACTGTCGCAATTTTTCCATCGCGTTACATCGAAGCCGCGTTTTCAGAATGTTGCAAGATCGTCCGCGTTACGGAAAATTGCACAAATGTTCCATTGTACCATTCCGAAACATAGGGAAGACGGCGTTAGCTCGGTGGTTGTGGAATATCGGCGGTTCCACAACTGGAACAGCCTTCGAAATCAATTCCTCCGTCTTATCTCGTTCGAAGGGCAGCAACCCCGGTAATTATCTTTCCCATTGCCGCGCGGAGTCGCAACAAATCGTGTCGTGCTTGGGGCACCTTCGTGCTGGTCTCGTATCGGAGGAAAGTCCCAGCACGTCGATACAGGAGACATAAATAAAGTTGCGGCACGTGGTCGCGGGGAAAACGGATTGCTCTCGTTTTGCAAATAGTCGGCCGTCGTCCGCGTTTCGAACGTTTTCCGGCGTTTGCGTCGGAAAACGGCGAAAAGGGAAGGGGTGGCGGGGCAGGGGGAACTGCACCCAGTGGTAAGAAACGCCTCTTTTGGTGTACAGCACCGGTCGATCGTCGAAATTTTCCACTGCAGCTTCATGAAATCTTGCATACATGTGATCGTCGCATAAGACAGCACAAATACATGAACTTTACATTCACATTAAATCAAATGCACGCGAATTTAGCGCTTATGAAAATTCTGATCTTTTTATTTTACAATTACTCTACTTAAAATTATCATTGCCTAAATATTAGTCACTTCTGTTATTGGGTATCTTGTCAACAATCATTTTCAATAAAAGAACGTTTTGATTTCATTTCACTCTTAGCGGGCGAGAGCTCTTTTTGTAATACTCGTACTTAAGACAACGAAAAATTATCCGAAAATATTTGTTATCAGTGCATGAACCAACTAGTGACGTAATAAGTTGCAATATTTGGTAAAGAAAACTACAGCGATGATAAATAATTGAAATGAAAACTAAATTTTGTGTGTACCCGTATCAGAACATTTCGTTTTCTATGGCGTAAGTGCTATGTTCTCGTAGCGAGGCCCTTCGCTCATTAAGAGATAAATTTTATCATTTGACAACTGTGCGAAATAAAAATCCATTACACTCGATACTATAATAATGCTACTAGTGATTTCATGTGTTCTGGAAAATCGTCCCAGGTTTAAACAACCTAACTCCACTGCGATCACTGACAAAAAAATTTGACGAAACTGTCGCACAAAATTTCGATAAACGACCGATGATGTGCAAGAAAAATAGGTGTTCCGTTTCACTGTGCGGCAACTCACGGCCCTGCCCTTCTCCCGAGATCCCGTCCGTGTATAATTCGTGGAGGTGTTGTAAGAATCGAGCGCGCACGCGGCAAAAGGTGTGTGGCAACGCGAGTACGCGCGAGTTTCACAAATGGGTCAGTCGCGCGCCGACAGTGGCAGCGGCGTTCCACGTCGTTTCGTATACGTTTGGAAATATATTTATCGTCGCTTACGAAAAGGCCTTCTCTCTCTCTCTCTCTCTTCCCCCCTCGAAGAGGCGGAGACTGTCCCCCGCGCCCTTCGGTCGGAGCCACGCGCGCTGAATTTTTAAAAACCCTCGCCTCTCGCTCGCACTCCCGGCCCCCACGTTCTCCGGCACCGAGAAAATTATTTTCGAGCCAGCCGAACCGGGAAAATTCGTTGCTGGGCTAAGTAGGTCGGCGCTCTGGTAATTTCTTAACCAGGGGGGATGCTTCGCCCTCGCCAGATATCCCCCCCTATCCATTACGCAACAACGTCTTTGATCGTTACTCCTTCGAGATTGTTAGCGAAACCAAAATCAGCGCGGCTTTGAAAGATCCCATTTAGGAATTTTTTTTTGAAAAAGTTGATGGGGCTCTCGCTCTAACGACTATGTTATTCCATAATGCATATAAGGGGCCGCAAGCAGTAATTTTTACAGCGAAATCTAAACGCTAGATTTACCAAATCCGATCGCTAGTCTTTTAATTCATCGTTATTGAGATTGTAAAGATACGTATACGAGTTATTTATTATATATCTTTTATGTATCTTTATACATATTTATTTAATATACATATATGTAGCATATATATTTTTCCATTTTATTTCGGCAAATATTCCAATAGCAATCGTTAGAAATCAGAATAAATCTCTTCCTTTCCAGAAGCTAGATTTTCTTGAAAATCGCGCCCGTTTTGGGTTGCTATCTCGCCACGACGTCACAGTATTAGGAATTCGATAGGACGATCTCGATTGCACCCCTTTATTTCACGCCCTGATACAGCGCGTGTCGCAGATGCTCGAGGATAAGAGGTGGAAGTTCCGCGAGACATCGGGCGTAGAATTTTCTGAAGCGATCGGGCTCTCCCTCGTCGCGGGTGGAAGCGTCGATCGTGGCGGAGGGAGGTTTCTGAAATGAATTTGGCCGCGCGATAACGCCGCGGAACGGAGCTCGGAGCGACGACTACAAAGGCCTTTGTACGATTTGGTAGCGCAAGGAACGCAGAAGCGGGTATCGGTCAGAGCCCTCGCCGTAAACGGCTTTATCGAGCGCGATATATACGCCGATAAAACGCGTATCAGCCTCTCTCGTGTAATTCGCCGCCCGTATTTTTTCGCTCGCGTCGGTGTTGCGAGCTCTCCCACCTCTCCGCTCCAAGTCCCGCAATCCCCCTTCCTCCCCCCCACCCCCGTGGATTTTCCATGGGTCTCGGTGGTCGCTTTGTTCTATTACCCGGCGGTGAAATATCGCGCGACTTCGACACGCGTTCGTGTCTTTCTCGCGCACAATATGCAACCGATTTATTGCCGGGTCAATAATTATCGTGTCCAAGATTTACAACTGTCTTTGCTTTCACACGATCCGTTCGCTTCCGCAATCGGGGAGCTCTTATCGGCGTTTTCAAAATTTCAACACCGCTCGTACGTGGACGCGGCCTCCGAGCGTTTCCGTGTTCGCCGGTTTCTCGTTCAGAAATCACACGCTCGATTATACCTTGCACGCACTCTTTCCGCAAAGTCACGGAAACTTTTGAAAGCTAGGATTCGTTAATCTTGTTCCATTTGTTTGCGGTATTCTCATGGATTCCATGGGGGAATCGATTGTAAGCGGTTTAAGGTAGATGAGACTGCGGATTTTTATGCAAAGTAAAAATCTTCTTCATCGGTTGCAGTAAATATGAGCAAAGTAGGAGCAACTTGTAGAAAGATTGTTTAAAATTCAAATTCATAAAATCCGTAATTTTGGCGATGAAAAATAGTGATTACGCATTTATGACAATAATTAACACGTTAAGCGCCACGGTTTTCCCTACGGACCGACGCTAGACTTTCCGGTCCAAATTGAACAAACAAAAACCGATATCGCATAATTTAACTGTTCAGTCTCACAAGTAAGCAAGGATCGACACACGCGCCGCGATAGAAGAACGAAAAATCTATCGTCGGGCCGAAGGCACCTGCGTGGCGCTTAACGTGTTAATAGATAAACCTGAACACAATAAAAGATAAAAAAGAACTAAGAATGCTAATTTCAGTATTTCAACTTACTGATCTTATTAGAAAATTAAAGAAAATCGTACTTGATTCATTCGTTCCGTAATTGATGCAGAAAATTTTCATTTTATTTTATTTTTGTAGTCTAGCATTAAGCAACCTATTCTTTATGGGCCCAAAAAACGGACTCTATATGCGCGTATACTTTTGCTTGTAGCTAACATATTTTAAAGTTCTTACACTCGCTTTACAAAAATGGATATAACTTATAAAATATCAGACAGTTAAATTAAATTACAAGGAATGTCGCTTCATTTAAAATATATTTTATTTAGCTACAATTACACAAATAAGTGTTACGATTGGATTTTTTTATTTTGCAATACATTTAAAGAGAAATCAAGAAAGTGGCTATTTTTAGTCATCCGGTCGGTAATCCTTTAACTTGTTTTTCTATTGTATCTCGGAACGATGCGTAGCAAGTTGTAGAGACTGCGCCGAATACGATTAGATTTTCCGTCACATGGAGCACATACTCGTCTCGCTCGTGACTCAGCATTCGACCAGCCGATTAGCCCGCAGAAAAATGGAAAGATCACGTCATCGTATGGAAATACCGACGCGAATCGGGAGCCCACGTTCTCGATCGAACCCGAACGCTGTTCCCTCATTTCTCTCGCGGCAATCGAGCCGCTTGTACGAGGGAGTGCTCTCTCTCCCATTTAGACGTGTTCGCTGCAGGTTCGATCGCGCCTGTTCGCCTGTTGAGAATCCGTCTAAACCGAATTGGACGACTCGAGACACAACCGGTGCAGGTTGCACGCGATCGAGAATCGAGAATCGAGAATCGCGGGCCGCGGGTCCCGGCTTGCGAAGACAGCCGTGCAGAATCGTTTTCTGGAGGAAGTCGGTCGTCGGTGGTCGGGCGTCGGGCAAACGTCGATACTCGACGTGCGCGGGAGCGTATTGCGCAACGCGAGACAGTCGGCGCTTCGCAAATTGACATTTTCCGTGCGAACGAGCGAGGGAAACGCGGAGTTCGGTGCGCGCGCGAGGAGGAGCCGAGCTCTCGTGCGTGTCCTCGCCGGCGCGGCGTGCGTTACACGCGGCTCGAATCGGCTCGAAGCGGCGCCGAAGGTCGTGGGACCGTCGGACACGCACACGACGAAGCCTTTGCAAAAGGCTGCGCCTCGCGACCTGACGTCGTTTCCCGCGGCCAGCTGGCTCCGGTGGCCATTTCGAGAGAGAGAGGACGGTTCGCTCCGGTGGCCATTTCGAGAGAAGAGATTTCGCTCCGGTGAAAGACGAAAGGAGAGAGGACAAGCGCGGCGTTCCCGGCCTACGGGACACGAACTTATCAGGAACGCGTTTCGTCATTCCGGCTTTCTTTCCCTTGGCGTCTTGGGCAACAGCACGCCTCACGGAGAAGATACGCTGTCGCGCGCGAGAGACACGAGCTTCCAGCGAAGCAAATCGCTCCGAGCTGACGCACAAAAGAGTTCCGAGTTCTTTGCGTAATCCGGTTCAACGAAAGAGAACGTGGGCAAACTGCGATACGGTTTTCAGCTATCTCATCCTGTTTCGAGGAACTTTCACCGTTCGCCGGCGCGGTTCTCGGAGAACGATAATTTGGGTCTGGGTCTGGAATTGATACGGCGGTTTTGGTCACCTTTCGTTTCGCGTGACCTTTACCCCTCGTAAAGCCGCCTCGTCGGTGGATCGATTAAACGTCTGAAGGACAGTCCTCGTTCCTGGAAGGAGGACAACGCATTTTTATTTCTATCTAAAATATCGTCGTATTACGTATCAATAAAAAGTGTTCGATTTCACAGAAGTTCCAATGTCGCATTAAATATTACCACGAAGAAGAAACGTAACACCAAATACACGTTTCGTATAAAAAACACGTGTAACAAGAATGTGCAATATAAAAATACACAGCTACCCCTCTATTAACACTACAACTATCGAGCACTAAACCCTTCGAATGTTTGTTATTTTATAAGAATGCCAAGACTGGATTTATTTGAACAAGCATATGGTTTATATTATTTTTGAATTATACCTACAAAATTGCTTCCACAAATACTTTCGTAAAATATCGGTAACTATAAAAACAGATCAGAAACCAGTTGTTTTCATTGGTTCGGTAGTTCTAGTGTCAAGAATTGCATGGGTTAAAGTTCGGCACTGTTAATTACACGTGCACTTAAATATACGCGAAACAGGGATCTCCACTTCCAAGTTCGAAGAGTTCGAGCGGAGAACCGCTGACCGACGGATTAATTGGTTCCCACATAGTCGGGAGAGGGCGAAACTCGTTAATCGGGCCGAATATTCGAGTAGAGGGGCGCAGGTCTGGCGAGCATTAGGAAATGTTTCGATCACAAAGAGCGCCAACCAGCCAGCCAGCCAGCCAGCCAGCCCGTCAGGCAGCCAGCTCGCCAGCCAGAGCGAGTAGACCCCTTTGTCGCCGTTGGAGAAGGCTCGAACGTGCCTGCACGGGCCATTTCGTCGTTTTTCTTCGTCCCTCTCGCGCCACGCCATGGCACACCATGGCAGGGCACGGCACGCCGAGCCGAGCCGAGCCGAGCCACGCCACAGGCCGCGCCGTTGCCTTTTATGATTCCTTTTTATTTATCGTCGAACCCGAAGGTCTGGTTCACAATGGTCCCGTACGCGGTATGCGGGCTCTCTGCGGAGTCGGCCGGCTCCGGAGAGTTCCGCCCTCTTCGTCTCCGTTCTTTCTTCTATGAAGGAGGAACGAGGAGGGTGCGAGAAGGACCAATGAAAAATCGACGCCGCGGTGAGATGGGCCCCTCCTCGTGAAATCGTTTTTCTGGCTCCGACGTTACGACGGGAGAGCACATTGGGACAACCGATGGATGCCTATCTTCCCTCGAATTAGCATCCGGCGACCTTTCCATCCCGCTCTCCTTCTTCTCCCTCTGCTTCTCCGATCACCGGGCAGGATCTACGATCGACGATCGATCGATCCGGATGATCGCGTCGCGGGACGCGATAGACCCCCGGGTACCGTTCGCAAATTGCCGGCCCGGAGACCCGGCAACCGCTTTCCCTCCTCGTGAAATATCTGCTTTTCGGGCCGCGCTACCCACCATCGTCGAGTTTCGTCATGTTTCGACAAAAACCCGGTGACGAGAGAGCTCTCCGAGCACCGAGATTGATGCCACGGACGCACACGAGCACGGAATTTAAATTGGCCTGATGCGCCCTGCACTTAATCATTCTTAACCGCATGTTAACCCTCCCCGAATCGAGCCGCGCGAATGATTTTCAGATCCTTGCTTTGCGCTTCGAGGAATCGTATTCCGTTCCTGCTTAATCGGTAGCTAGACTATCCGGCGAGGAACGACGCTATGATTGTCCTAAACGACGACCATCTCTCATCGAAACGATCTAAACAGTAAGAACAGTTTCCTCGGATAGCTGGTTTGTGTACCAGTCGTATAATTGCAAAAGTGGACAATGCATTTGTTGGATAAGGTGACGCCAATATGGCGACATTCTTCGTCATCTGCAGACCCTTGCACAATTCCTGGACATAAAAACTGCACTGTAGATTGCGTCTGACGAGGAGCCACTCAGAACACGTGTCCCATTCATACTTCTCTACCTGTCCTTACAGTTTCTTCAAGGAGAACGGTATGCGACGCTTATAATTCGCTTCGCCAATTAGTTGTTTTTGACGAGTACACTCGCCGTAATATCAACTGCTGCTGTTCCTTCGCGACGAGTATACTCGTCAAAAATAGCTGACCAGTTAAGGATGCATACTTTAATATTCTTTATTAACGATTAAATTGCAGACCTTTACGGAAGATCTGATTTTTATCAATTCTTTTACAAAAATTCGAATCAAAGAAACTTTTCCTACGTCAACTAAAAAGTTCACTAATTGTTAAAAGAAAAGAATTAAAATGCTGTTAGATTTTGTTAATTTACACTGGTCTTCTGGTATTCGAGAAATCTGGATATGCCACGGACGTGTAATGATCCGGAGTTGAACAGTGCTGTACAAAGTGATTTGCACACTTTCCGATAAAATTGCAACAGCTAACCGGTTAAAAAAAGAAGGATCGCGGGACATTTCTAAGCCTCTTCGAGGGTCAGGGCAGAAAAGCGATTTTTTTTCACGGCTGAAAGAAACCCGGCAGAGAAGAAACTGGTCGCGGCGGCACGCGACTTTTTCGTAACACGGCGCGCCGCGTTCGTTCGACAGGTTTCCTTTTCGATTCTGCCACAACGAGAACCGCAGCCGGCCAAGTCGAAGGCATTTTTCACCGGGGCCCGTCCGCCTGCAGCGCTTTCGCAAAAGTTTCGAACGGCTCGCGCGCGCCGCGCGACGTTTCAGAAATTTTTCAGCCGGTCGCTCGCTCGCGGCGGCGCGTCGGTCCTCCTCCTCGCCCGTACAATTAGTGAAAGGAGAGCCCCGAGTGCCTTGTTTCGACACCTTGTCGACAAAACGCTCGGAGACACATTTTTGCACGGCTCCACGTCGGTTTCCCCCCCGAAACTGGATCCTTCGAGGATTATTTTCGTTTTCGGCGTCCATCGATTCGGCTGCAGCTCGGTTCCTTCGCGCGCACGCTACCTGCGTTCGTCTCTGCAAAACTCTCCATAGCTGGTGAAAGTATAATGTCTTTAACACATTGGCTGTTAAGTCTAGTTTGTAGAAATCTGTCCTATTTTTCGGTATTTCCTTTTTCTAAATAAATAATAATCTGTAAAGAATGATAAGGACTAAAATATAAAATAGTAAATAGTAATAAGAAGGAAACTAATAAGAATTCTGTTTTTATTAATAATAAGAGTAAAATATGAATTGGTAAATGAGTAAGAATAAGTAATGAATAATAATAAGAAAGAAATGGTTAATAAATCCTTTTCTTTGTTAGAAATGAAACTTTAACAGACGTTGAATGAATTAACTCGCTATCATTATCAAGAGAAGAAATGCGGCTCGTTTTATTTTCTAAAGAAACATCGACCACTGTGCGTCGTTCTCAATCGGTCCAGACGATTTCCGTCGTGCCTAAAAACTTGCAGCCTGCAATCTGGATCTCTCACGGAACAGGGGAGTAGATGTTATCTCCTTGCATCGCGAATAACAGCCGTCGAGAGAAGTATCAAAATATTTGGCAGACGTGTTCGTACACCGTCTACGTGACGGCTGATGGCGAACGTGTTAAAGTTGGACGAAATCGTTGGCGAGATATCTCGGCGAAGCACACGCTCGCCTCCGATTCGTACCTGAAAATTATCTGGCTGGATCTTCGCAGCGTGACGCTCGTTTGTACGCTCCTCTCGCGGAACAATAAGATTCGAAAGGGAAACTGACGAACGAGGACACCGCGATCTCGTAATTTTCATCCTCCCTCTCCCGACCGGTTGTTGTCGGTCGCGCAAAAGATCGTACGCCGCCATAAACAGCCGGTCGTCTCGATCCAGCGGGTCGCGTTTTATTGCAATCGATGATCGTCTTGACTCATTCCCGGGGAATGCCGGTCGACGGTTACAAGCGTCGCCGATGTCGCAGAAAACAGTAAATAACCGTCGACTTGGCTGCGTGGGAGGCATCAATTTGCTCGACGAACTTCTGCCAATCGAGCCGCGCCGAGATTCGACCCTTGCGCAACTGCCGGTTCCTGGCTGTCCCTTTCTACTTTTTCCTCGACGAAAATACGATTCCAGTAGATTTTAGTCTAATATCTTAGGTCTATGGTGGTTCGAAGCGAGTTCAACATTTCGCTGATCTAATCTAATACTGAGAAATTGGACAAAAACGTGATTTGTCGTTCTACTACTTCATACCAAATAATATTATTTGGATAATATAATACCGAGATATCTGTAAATGTATGAGGTAAAAGCAATCACCATGTCTCACTGTACCATTTCTATGTCCTTCGCGTGTATCTGGAGAAATATTTAGCTAATTAGAAGTATTGAGTTAATTAAGTATATGTACTTTATTTTTTTAATATACATTAGTTCCAAATTTAGTGGAAATAATATTTTCCATTTTCATTTTCTTCGGTTTAGCAAGGATTTGTGTAGGATCCTAAAGGATTCTCTGTCATGTCACAGTCTCTCTAGTATCTATTTTACCAGTGTGGTCAAAATGGTATGCGATCTAGGCGATCCTCTATTATCCCACAGAGTCTGCAACGCCTCTTTTATCAATTCGTAAGGGCGTGCTTTGAGGAAGCCGAATAATCTGTTGCTGTTCGAAACTCTGCTTCGAAAGTCGACTTAAGACTTAAGCCGTCCGAAGCAAATAGGAAAACACAGGGTATAGTCTACCAAAGCCTGCGTGTTCCTTCACGAGCCGCTTGTGATGGTCGACGTTGCACCTGCGGATAGGTCGATGGGCGTTATAGGATCGAAGCGTGTAACGAGCTGGTTTGACGGTGCAAGATGGCCCATGAGGAAGCTGGAGACGAGAACGGGACGCGAAGCGACGCGGCTACCGGAGGAAAGAGGCTTCTCCGAGCGGAGCGTCGGAAGGGTTCAGATTGGCCTTAGGTCCGCAGACAAAGAGGACAAAGGCCCAGATCTGGCCGCGCCTGCTCGGCCGTCTCGAAAGAATTTCAGCGAAGCGAGTGCAGAGCGAGAGCAGAGCAGAGCCGAGCCGAGCGGAGCGGAGCAACGCGCGGAACACGTCGAGCTTGTATCGCAGCGCGTGTTCGCGATAAAGACGGCTGCACGGTTGTCCCTCGCATCTGAGCTGAGCCGAGTCGAGCCGCACCGCCCCGTCCATGGAATACTTTCACTGGTTTCACGGCCAGCAGACACGTTTACACGATGCTAATAATACTCTGCTCGCTCGCTCGCTCGCTCGTCGTCGTCGTCGTTCCATTCGCCTCTCGTCCACGGTTCTCCGATTCTACCCGACGCGATCCTTCCCAGTCGAACCTACTCGCCGCTCTGCAACGTGCGTTTCCACCTGGTCGACGAACTTCCCGGATAGCGAAGGCGATCCTGACTTCGCGATCTTGACCTCGATCGGCACGGTTCGTGCGAAACGTGCGCTGCCCTCGGATCGTTCCCCGAAGTCGTCTAAAATATTCAACAGGCACTTGGCACGTCCTGCTCCAGGCTTAGGCGTTTTATTTACCGGGTAAACTTGTTCCGCGTTTTCGGCCCGAAAGCCGCCGACCCTCCCACCGACCATGACCTCTGCCCTCCGGAGACAGAGCTGCATTGTCTCTCGGATGCAATTCGAAAGTTACCGACTGCGAGTTTTTTGCGAAATAACGCCGCCGTGTTTTCTCGTCCGACTCGCGGCCATTTTTATTCTGCTTTCGTAATCTGCGACTGTTGCAGTTAACTTGTATGAACCATACAAGCTAACCTGTCGTATCTCGCAGAAGTAAAACCGATGTTATTTCGTATGATTCCCGGGAAGATTTGCTTACGTTCGTCCTAGTCGCATTAACGTACGAGAAGTAGAAGCGGACGATTGCGATCAGACGCACCAGTAGATTAGCATTGCCATAAAAATCTTGTATATAATATTTATTTACATTTTCTGTACTTTCGTACCTCCTTACATATTTACATCTGCATTAATATTCCATATAACATGTCGCAATGGGATTATAATGGAAATATTCTCTTCTGTGAATTGAATAAATTACATTAAACTAAGAAAGTTATGTAACTATATTTAAATCTTTGGTAAAGTTGTAGCAACGCTTTTCAAACCCTCCGAGTTTGAAGGAACCGAGGACAGCTGTTACTTTCTTGTTCAAAGATCGATACAAATTCCGATGACAGTTGCCACGCTGTAGTTGCAGAGTTTTATTCGTGTGTGGCTAGTTCGAGTAGGACGAACGAAATTCTTCGCTACGAACGGGGAATAATTGGCGCATGCGACCAGGAAGAGGAGGGTGCTGCTCGGCATTGTTGTCCTGGTAGCAGGATGCGTCAGCGACACGTCGCGGCCACACATCCGCCGGAAGAAGCTCCCCTCTGTCTTCGATGAGGTTGCATTCAGGAACGAGCGTCCGCAATATCGATGCCTCGAGTCCCGTTCGCTCGCGTGTCCCTTTCCTTCTCTCTCTCTCTCTCTCTCTCTCTCTCTCTCTCTCTCTCTCTCTCTCTCTCTCTCTCTCTCTCACTCCCTCGCTCGCTCGCTCCACTCTTTTCTTTTCTTTTTTTAATCGACCAAGTTCCTGAATTTCACTTCCCGGGATAAATGACACCCCGCAGGCAGACTTTAATGGACAATCCACGGTAATGTCTTTTTTAAAGTCGACGCAGAGGCGGCGGAGGTTCTAAAACGAACGCGTAGCTGATCTCCAGAGCAGCTTCCCCCGCGAACTTTCGTAATTTCAATCCCCTGGACGAACCGCTCTTCCGGCCGACGACGCCGCGAAACTTTCTTTAAACAGAGTTCCTTCTCTGCTTGCGCGATGACGTTGGTGGCCTGGTCGATCGCTCGGAAACATCTATCCCTTATCTGGACGTGAAAGATCGACTTTGTTCGGCTCTAGCTCCTCCCACACGGAAATGGTTCCGAGAAATCTTCGTAAGTTCAAGGACACGTAGTTGTCTCTCGCTCTTAGAATTAATAAGCTGGGATTGGGGTGTAATTAGCCCTCGCTGCTTGATCAGTTGAAAATGTTCAGTGACCCTCTTTAACGCTTAACTGTTGACGTGGAATTTGATAGACTATACTGTAGATATTATTGATTATTGCTTCTGATTATTGCATGAATGGCTCAGAAAATTGCTACATCGAGTATTTTTCCTTTTCTTTGCCACCCCCAACATGTTTAACCTTTGACTGACCTTCCGCCAGGACGTAGGAGTAAATCCTGGCTACTTTCAGATTTATTTTCAAATAATTTTCTGTTAAAAATATGTATTATTGCACATCTAAAGAAAAGATAAGTTGATAAAGTAAACGCAAAATACAGAAAAATTATTTTCTATTCCACCCAGGGCTGCCACGCCGATGGTTAATACATGTGGTATATAATTTCTATGTCAAAATTAATATATTCATTTTATAAGCAATATATTTTACTGAGCTGTCACAATAGCAGTCGCAAATTCGGAGGTTCGCGGTTAAGGGTTGGAAAAGAGTAGCAATCGGTTGGGATCGATCCGAAGGACTCGAGATCGTTTGAAAGGCAGGACGGAAGTTTCCGAAAGAAAATTTGCGGTCAGGATTGCAAAGGATCAGGGAAGCTCGTTAAAATCGAAGTCACGGTGCTTTCTTGAAGGAGGAAACTGTGGAGGAGATCCCCAGAGACGGGTGGAAGATGAGTGGCGACCGGGAACAGAGAATTTATTGTTATTCCCCGTGCATTCGATGACGCTACGCATTCCCCAAGATGGCTGCCCGCCACAGAGGAGAAAGAAGAGACAAGAAGAAGAAGAAGAAGAAGAGGTGTGTCTAGTAAGAGGGAAAGAGAGAGGAGAAGGATCGGCCACGGACAGAGAGACAGAGAGACGGAGAAGAAACTAGCGGTTGGTAGCCGTGACCTTGTCTGGTACCCGACCCCACCGTGTGCGCCTTGGCTTCCACACACATCCTTGGCACCCCACTACGTAACCACCGACAACGGAAAAGAGAGGAGTGTCGGCCGTGGTAGGGAGAAGATCGAGCGGAGCGGCCGGAGGATCGAGCCGAGGAGAGAAGAGAGAACGCGGCCAAACGAGACGGCGGAACGCGCGAGCTGCCGAGCAACACACCGCCTCGTCCACTCTCATTGTTACCTAATTTAATGAGCACCGGCGAACAGCACGTGCCCGTGAATACCTCGTTAGAACCCCCCGGCCCCGGCGAAATCAGCTCCGATGCCTTCGGACTGTGCCGTTTGATGCGCCGAGAGTATCGGAGTCTTCGATCGGGTCCTTTGGTCCTGGACTCGCGGAACACGGCGCCGTCATCAGCAAAGCTATCTCTTCGTCGCCCAAACTCCGCATTTCAATCTCACCGTATTTTCCTGTGCGAGCGCAACGCTTTGAAGCTCAAACAAATAGCTCGTTTCGATTCGCGTTCGAAGACAAAAGTCCAGAGCGACGTTCATCCCTTTAAACGCTACTTAGCGCTAGTTACCGCAAAACGCCGGTTTACACTTTGATCTGCCACATATGGTAGTTTGTAGGTGATGCAGTTGCATCGGGTAGTTGCAATAGTAATGTCGGTTTTCCAAATAAATAGCTTACAAAAATTACTTTGGCAACAATCTAACAACTGTCGAGCAGCAGAGTAGTGATACAGGAATGCATAGAGTTATTTCACATTTTAAAATCGTTGTCGCTATTCTAATTTGATAAATGACTTTCATGTGCGGCATACAGCCCGTAAGATTTAACTAATATAATATTGAAAAGATCAAAAAATTCAATCAGGTCGCTAAAACGATCTGTCGTAACGAAATGTTGAAGAAGTATAACGAGCATAAGTGAGACCATAGAAATGGACCAGATGTTGGCAGTCAGTATTCTTATGGTAGTTCAATTGCTAACGTGTTAAGGGCGGAGTCTCGACAAAGTATGTTTTCATTTGCATTTCGAGGTATAAAAAGGTGTTGTTGTTACACAAACATTATGCAGATATTGTCATTCTTCAATCCAGGTTGCTCGATTTTTATTGTAAGACCTACGAGGACCCAAATCCGTTAAAACAAATTACAAAATGCACGGTACCCGGCTCAGGAAAGAATCATAGTGAATTCGCCAGGTACAAGTTTCCGGGGCAGGTTCTTCTGGATTTTCCTGCGCCCCTCTCCGGGCAAGATGTTCTAGGAATCGCGCGACGGTCGTTACAAAGGTCCCCGTCGCAGTTACAAGCAGCCCCTTGCTCCGAAGGCTCTCTATCCCTTATTTCCATCCCTTTTGGATAGGGGACAGACGATATAGCCCGCGATAATCTCGTTGAGAAACAAATTCCAAAGGGACACGTCCGTGGGAAGAGATAAACCTACGACGTCGTCGTCGGGGACGGCTGCCAGCCCGGGTCCTTCCGTTTTATCGACGATCTCGAGACCTCTCTGCCCCTTCGGAAATAATCCTCGGAGCCCGCTTTTCCAGGATCTCGGCGAAACCCTGAAAGTTGTCCTGTTCCGAATTCTTCCAAAGTGCGTCAATTCATTGAATCAATAGGGTCTCGCGATTGCTTCCGACGATGTCGTTGCTGGATCTATGTTTGACAGTACAACTACAAAACCAGTCGACACGACTGGTCTCCAATTTTCTGCGTAAAAATTTCTGTCGTTATAAAAATGTTAGAAAAATTTTACAAAGACTATTTTTATTAAATCATAGAAAGCACATAGAAGTCGCTGTTAGTACGTAGATCCTTATTCTGACAGTTTCTAAGAAACGAGGACGTGTGTTTTTTGTCGGGAAAGTCCCAAGGAGTATGGTTAATAACGCGTTACACAGTTGCCGCGTCAAAAAGACGACTTTGGCCGCGGTTTTCTTCCAAAGACCGGATTAGCATAGCTCCCGTGACATGCAGATTTCTGGCGGTACCCTGGATCGGATAACGAACGACGCATTTCCGTGAGTCGGAAACTGGCGGCTCGGGAGGGGGGCAAAGTTCACGGCGAGAAAATGTCCTTCGCTTAGGTAACACGTTCTTTTTGCTTGGAACTGTGACGAGCAGAGAGGCTCGATAACGAGGTAGCATCACGCGAGCCAATCGCTTCGATCGAAATGGAATACGACGAAACCGCGAATCAAGAGCATCCTGCGAGAAACAGGTATCAATTTTAGACACAAGAATCCTCGTTTGTCGATTCTGCTACGGAGCTATTATCGGAATTTGATGTAACTTTTATGGTACTCACATCATCGTGCAGAAGTATTTAGACCCTTGCACATCATTGTGAAACACTGGGCTACTAACTTGACTGAAGGTTTCATCTTAAACAATCATGTAATAGCAACAAAATATTTAACATATGCACACTTGTTGAAAGAAAAAAGCGTTTACTAAAATCGGTGCGAACCATTTAATAGATAAATATCTCACGGTTCTCTATAGTGCGTATATTCTTACAATTAGTTACTGATTTAGTTCTTCTTCTCATTCTGATCTTCGATGGAAAGACCTAGGATGTTGGAAAATTAGAGCATTTTAATTAAAAGAACTTTCTCCACTTTCGATGAAAATGGAGGTTTGTCGTGTGCCTTTCGGCACGCGGCACGGACGCGAAAGGCCGGAGGTGTTTCGAAGCAAGGGATCGGAGGAGAGCAATCGAGAGACGAGCCTCGCGGTTATCTCGACTTATCGAGCGGCAATGGCGCGGCGCGGCGCGGCCGAGAGAGCCAGGCGAGCACGTGCGTTTATCTGGAGCTGGCGCCTGGTCGATCGCTCGTTGCGGCGTGACTCGCATCGGCCCGGTTCAACGACCCGATTTCTGTGATCTTGCGTGGCCTTGGAACACAGACCGGATGTTGCAAGACCGAGAGCAGCAGCGACCAAGAGAGCCAGAGGAGCCCAGTCACGGAGCCCGACTATGTAAAGTTCGAGGCCGAACACGTGCGAGTTCGCTTCTCTTCGTCTCTCTCTCTCTTCTTCCGTCGCTCTCCCGCGCTGTCTCTCCTCGCTGGAAGATTCTAATTTCGAGCTTGCAGCCCTGTCTCAAAGACTTTGATGAGAGACGCGTCCATCTCAGAGTAGCTCGAAGCTCGAGACATTGGACGATTCCGGGAAGCCCGAAGGGAACGAAGAAGCTGCTCGAATCCCATCGCAGGCCCTTCGCAGGGAACTGTTCTCGGTCTCAGACGGTGTTCCGGCGCAAGAACTCGTTCGATCCGCGTAAAAAAGGCCGAAGGTAGCCGCGCGACGATGCACGGGGTTAGGAGGCTGCGCGTGCACGCGAAGAAAAGCGAAGGGGCACGGGCAGACAATGAACAATCGTACATTGTTACGAGTTATAGCATTGTTACTCCACTCCACGGCCGGGGCCCGTGTTCACATAATTAGGCTGTAAACGTTTCGAGACAATCACCATTGTATTCTGTCTCTCTCCCCCCACCCCACCTCTCTCTCTCTCTCTCTTTCTCTCTCTCACTGTCACTCCCTCGGTCGGCCCCCTCCGGATTAAGGTGCCACTGGCACCCCCGCGCGCTAACCACGTCGAGATGCTCCGCCGAGATCCGGACGATCGTTAAAATAGCAGTTCTCGATTTATTTTGCCCCCTCCGCGTTGCATGCCGCTCGGAGACACAGGTTTCCCCGCCAATGGAAATCTGTACGCGATCGTTTCGATGGATTTAGCTGTTGTGCAACGAAATCAAACCTGCTTCTACTGCGCATATTTTTAACAAAATTTTATACCGATCATGGTAAGCATTAGACTGTCGAAACGACTAGTTTCTAATTTTTTCTTCCACAGACACTGAATTTATGTTTAATTTTTCTCTTATCGACTTAGAGCACTTGTAATCAATTCCCTCATGGAATTATGAGTAAATTTGTTGACTTACTTATATTGTACATTATATTAGTTTGTTGTATAGGAATTACGGCGTTTTTCTAAGCTAGCTATTTGGAAAACCGAAAGTACCTTTTCAACAACCCGATAGTATAAGAACTCAGTTAATAAACTTCTCTATCGAAACATGTGCTATGGTTAGATTTAGTAATTCTAATAGTTGAAATTGCAAGTACTCAATCCTGTCGTAAACAAATAAGATTCGCAGTTTAATTACAGAAGTCATTTCAAAGTTCGAGCGAATCGCAACTTGTCATTGTTGCAAAACGATGTACATTAGTAGCGTTTAGGATCTAAGGTTTAAAAATTATAAATGTCGAGGAATGCCAGCGTCGTTATAGCATCCGATGGCTGAACGTGTTTTGGACCGTCCGCCATAAATGCTCCGCGACCGCTCTTCATAAAGCAGACCAGGCGTATTCCTGCATAGCATCTCGGATTCCGTTGATTCGCTTGCCAGAGGCGGCGAGCTTAATTTCAAGCAGCCCGACGAAAAAGGCATCTGGAACGAGAAAAGTTTCGCGCGAGTTATCCTCCGCCAAGGACACCGTCTTCGGGAACCAGTCTCTCTCTCTCTCTCTCTCTCGACGAAAAAGCCAAGAGCGCGCGCGGCTGCTCATCGGGCGCGTGCACGCGTCGCTCGTCCCTCGTGTGAGGAAATCCGTGAGCGGAGCCGCAGACCGCTGCCTTTCGTTTTCCCTTCGGCGGACCTTGAGAAAATCTCGACAACAATCTTTCGATTTCGACGCGGTGGATCGCCGGCCCTCCGCTCGATCCCGGATCGCTGAATCACTGTTCCCTCTCGGTGAGCACGAGGTATTCCCCATCGGCGAAGTCACCGGCCAATTATTTCATGGTTTTCCTCAAACGAGCCGGTTCGGAACTACGATGATGTTGCACAAGATCGAACTCCGTTAACCTTCGATCATGTGCGAAATCTATTTTGACCTATGTCCACCAACGTTCGATCCGAATTCTGGTTTTCTGCCAGTCAGTTTACGTTTGCTGAATCTATCAAAAAATTTTAGTATATAGATATCAACTCAAGTATCTTGTAGGCCGTTCCGTTTCACCTGTTTCTTCATTTTTCATTGATTAAAAGACTACGTTTCTTAGCAAACCATTTAATAACAACAAGAAGAAAGCAGCTTGCTTGAAGATACATTTTTTCCGTACCAAGTATGTAAAGAAAAATGATAAAATCTCTGGCTACGGTTTATAAGCTTTCAAACACAGAGGAAAGCTCGAACGGTTTAGTTAGGATTTTTGTGAAACCTCCGGCTGCGAGTTACAGGCTTTGAAAGACTGAGAGACTCGATGGTGGGTCTGACGAGGACCGCTGCACAAGCGATTCGATAAGCGAGAAGGCAGAAGATCTGTCGTCGTCCTCGCGCGAGAAGAAAAAGTGAGATAATAGCGTTCGTTCCGGAGATCGCGAACCAGTTTCGAGCGGGACGACGAAGATACCACCGGCTTATGACGGTCGATGGTGTACCTAGTGGACGTTACACGACTGGTGGACGGAGAAATTGCTCGGATCGGCAATCGCCGGTCCTCGAGGACGGAGAAGCGGGTCTTTAGCTGCGGCACCTGTACGAGTGTGTCTTCTTCCTGTTGGCGTCGTTTGTCTTCTGGCGAGTCCGCTCGTTTATCTGCAACACGATCCGCGAGCCGTGCACGTGCAACACCGTAAACGCGACCAACAACCGCGGCCAGCCGATCGTTCCGCCGTTCGATCTTCCCTGTCCAAGAACAAGTGGACACGTCCGATATTAAATGGCGCGACGCACTCGCGATTCCAGTTTCTTATTTTTGAAAATCGAGCTCGACCATTCCGTCGCGTTCACCGCTCGCCGGTTTCTTATTGGCGGCGTGCAGGAATCTTGTTGCAATTAAGAAATCCATGTTGCTAATATCTGCCTCGGTGAGTAGATATTACCGAAGGCCGAGTAAAATACGCCTCGGCGTCGCGGCGCGACAAGGTGATTTTTCCGTTACAGTTATTCGACCGCCTCGCGCCGATCTAATAATAATAGTTGTTTATTGCACGCGATAGGATCGCTGATATCTCGTCGCGGAAACAAGGAATTAATGGCGGTGCCGCGATTACGATCGCAGACGTGGAAATAACAGCAGGTTCGATGGAAGCGGTGTAAATTGAACGCAGTGCGGCAGCCGCTTAAAAATATCTCTCGACGATCGTCGTCGATCTCCGGGCTGCTGCACGTGCGCTTTGCCCGACTGTGTCGAGGCTGCAGTTTGACCCGCGTAACCCGTCCTTAAATGCACTTGCACCGGGTGGGGGGCCCCGGTGATCTCATTCGAGAGGGAACGGAGAACAGCGAACCGATTTAAAGTCGCGAGGCGCCGCGAGTTCGTGGAAAAAGTCAAGTGCACGAGTCTCGACTCTTCTTCTTCTTCTTCTTCTTCTTTTTCTCCTCCTCCTCTTTCTTCTTCTTCTTCTTCTCCTCCTCCTCCTTCTTCTTCTTCTTCTTCTGAATATCGTTTCTTCTTTTTTGATTTTTCGAGATCCTCTGCCACGTGAATTTCGCGATGGGCAACTTGGAATGGGCTCTCCGGAAATCAAAAGTACCTAGTCAGACCACGATAGTCTTCTACCGTTACTCGCAGGACAGGTTTCTTAGATGTCCAATTAGTTTCGGAAACCAAACGATGAGAAGTTATAGTATTTTTTTACTTCCTATTTAGTAACGTTAGTGTCAGACGCCTAGAAAATGAACACTATACTGAGGATCTTATGCACTTGAGGTAAAATTAACAAACTCTATATTATCTTTTCCTCGCAATTAATGAAGGCGGTTTTTATTTTGTTAATAACATAATTCTTTTGATCTTTACAATAATTGCAATAATAGCAACTCTTTGTCGACAGAATAATCCTTTCGTTACCATTTTTTTTTGTTGAATGGCATTGACGGTGGCTAACTCGACGGAAACGTAAGAGTTAGAAGAGTTGAAAAATTATAAAATCTCTTCTATGATTGAAACCATTTTCGCAGATACTGTTAGCGAACTTCGTCTTTATCTTTTCCATGAAGTAACAAATTTGCCGGGCGGATGACACTTATTTAATAAGAGAAGAGGTATAATAAAGCTATAACCTCTAATGGTTAGTTTTCTAAAATTAACTTAACATCTGGCAAATCTCGCTTGCAATTTCACATAATGTGGTCTCCGACAAAGAACCAGAGAATAGTTGCTACACTCTCGGTCTCTTTGCACGCGAAGTGCGGTTTCGTTGGTATATCGATTCGGACGGAGCCAGGCCAAAAGGAAATTCATGGCACTAGACGGTTCGCCGACGGCTGAGAAACGTCACGGGGACAAAAGAGGCCGAAAAACAAGGAAGGGAGGACCCATGGTGGAGGACCGGGAACGCAGCCGGGGACGCGACTCCAAGAGGGATCGATCTCAGCGAGAGTCGCCGCGCTCGACAAAAAATCGCGAGAGCAGCTGAGGACCACTATTATTGCCTTAAGATTCGACTCGGATCGAGCCGCGAAACGCCGGACCATTGTCTCGGGCCTCTCGAGCGGGGCGTGGCACGGCTTGGTCGAAAACGTCTGTGGTCGAGATCGAGATCGACCACTATAGTTCCAACGGTCGGAAGCGCCGATATCGGCTCGTCGATGTAAAGAATTTTTGAAGCTCGCCGAGGTCAGAGAATTTTTGGACCAATCGGATCTCTCGAGAATCCTCTTCAGCGAACGCAGGAAATTAAACAACGGCTCTCCTCTACTCAATTCTTTGTTAACGCGAACAAGAAAACGGTTGGCGCAACGAACGCGCTAGCTAGGACATGGCGGGCTCGACAATGCAAATCGGTTGTAACTGCAAATGAAACGTCGCATCAACGCGACACCGGGTTAAAGATCCTCAGCGAGTTTGCTGGGATTGCTTTCGCGGAAATGGGAACGACTGGGGCGTTGTCTCTGACCAGGAACGGTCGTATCTAGTTCGCGCTGGATTTTGCAGCGGCAGCAGCTACTTTTGTTTCCGCTGTCGCGCGATTACGCTACAATCTGTTGCTCGAATTCCGATGACTCGTTTAAACCGAACGCGCCAATGCTCGTTTGCCTCGCGAATCGCAAGAGTTTGTACTATGCCACTGATTTCAATTGTACCGACGAGATACTCGGGTACTACCCGGGTATCTCATAGCCGATTTTATGCATTTCTGATAAGATTAATAAGACTGTTTCAAACTATGAAGACGTTACATGAATTTAAGAACACTGTTCTTAGGAAATACTTGAGAAATACTTTCCTAACAAACTTCTGTTTTTTAGGATTCAATTAAAAAAGATTTATTTTGTACAAAGTATCGAAATCTGTTTGTAAGAGATCTAGTTTGTGTTGAAATTCTATGGATCCTTAATTTCCATTGAACAAGCAATCATTGGAGACAGTCCGTTATCGAAATGAGCGTCCTTCCGGTTGGTCGAAACGCAGCATAATGCAACCCGCTATGTCCGACATTGCTGGTCGTCTTCCAATTCGGCGCAATTCCGCGTATCTCAGGACCCGATCGATCCGCGCCGAGTCGAGGAACAACACTGACCCCATTATTCCCGATCGACTTCCAGCATCACAATGCGGAGGAAACAGAAAAAGTAGGTTCGAAAGGTCCAAATCATATTTCTCGAGGCACCAGGGCCCGGCCGTTGCATCAGCCCTCTTCGCCAGACCTTTGCTCGCTCTGATCGAAATCGAGCGATAAACCTGGGGGCCCGGTCCCAGTAGCGGAGCGGGTGAGCCATTGTTTCGACGCTTCTCGAGGAGGGTGTGGTTCCAGGCGGCGAAATCCTTAAAAGGTCGCGCCGCGAAAACGCGAGCTCCACGGCGCGAAGAGAGTAGAAGAGCGTAGAGCAGAGTAGCGGAGAGGAGAGGAGAGGAGGAGAGGAGCCGGTGGTTCCAGCCGACAAAAGAGGAGCAGGCTCGCGCCGGCGCGAGAGGAAAGCGAGAGCACGTTGGCTACGGGGTTTCTATCGGGGCCCGTGCCTTTGTCGAGGCAGCTGGCGAACAGGTGTGTCGGCTGGGGCCTCACTCGTCAGCTGTTCCGCTTCTAAGCACAGCGACCACTAAGCTGCGACGCGCGGAACGGCCGTTACGTTTCTCGCCGGTTCGCGCGAACCGACCGGGGAAACCGGCCGTGTCCAGGCTTCCTCTGCGAAATTTTCTTTTAAATAATTCTCCCGACGGAAGCAATCGAAATACGCGTTGCTCCGAATCAGCGTTTCTGGGCCGAAAGGTCGTGCCCACGTCATAACGATCCAAATACATCTGAACCACTCGGTTGTTAACGTCGTTACATTCGTTTTTAATAGCACTCAGCTTCAACTGTTTCTAACTTGAAATTTCAAGAACTTGTTAATTCGCGTGTTCTAGGTCACATTTGAAGCTCCCCCGGTCCTATTTCTGATTCAACGATAACTTTAACATCTTGACTGCCACCTAAACAACATCCATTTAGAATTAAAGTAACATATTTAATATACATCTCATGGAATTGTCATATTAATAGAATTAATATACAATTCAAATTGAAATTGAAAACTTAAGTTCTATGAGATCGATTACTCTCTTCCACATTCGTATCTCTTGCTAAGCCCGATAAGATTAGAAAAATATACTAGATCAGCTTAAAATTGAATTTCCAAGTCCGGGCGAATAATATCGTCCACCATTGATGGGTTAGCAAAAGTTGAAGTTTTAAAGTCACCCTGGAAGACGACACAGCATTTTCAAATAAAATTAACGACCGCCTCATTTCACGTGTAAACGTTGATTTTATTAACATTTCTCTGACGCGATGCTCTTATCCAAAGCTGGAGACACGACGAGCAAAAATCTTCGCTGTGGGTCCGCTAAATTCCCGATTGGTCCGAGCAGCGAGACATCGTTCCCCTTAAGGATTAGCAGCAGGTGAATACGCATTGTGGCTAGAGCACGGAGATCCTATGGAAAGCCTCTAATCTCATTAGCATTATTTAATCGGCGGGACTCGTACGAGAATTCTATTTCCATACAAAGCTCCATAGAGATGTCGGAGGCGTAAAAGTTTCCGAGTTCGCTTTTAATAGCAACAAATAGCGGATTACCGGAGGGAAGAGAGGTAGAGCGCTTCGGCCAGCCATAAGTCCCCGATCCCAGCCTTGCGAGTGTTTCGAGTGCCGCGAGTGTGCGAGTGTTGCGACACGGGCTTGGAGCGTCACTCGAGAAGAACGGCGCGTAATGGATCGACGCGGCTCGACTCGGCTCGGCATTTCAGTATCATTGAACGCAATTGACAACTGCTGACTGGCGGTTCGGTACCGGTTGGCAACTGGCCGTGCCGTGCCGTGCGCGACCGGCCGTATCCGCGATTTACGCTCGTCCTCCACGATGTTTGATCGATCTGCCTCGTTACGTTTCCACGCGGATAACCAACCACCTTATCCCAGCGGAAACCTCGCTCTGGAAACCGGCCGCACACCCTCCGACCTCCTCTACGGCGGTCGCGTGACCGCTGCTAATATTATAATCGGAGCCCTGCCTCGACGAGAATTCGCGTCCACCTTGCAAACCCGAGTGCTTCGAACGGGTTTGCCGGCCGAAGCGCGAAAGTTCTAATTCTTTTTGCCGCGAGACGATCGCAAGGTAGATTCACGAGCAAGCTCAATATGTAACGTTGGTTGGTTGCACACCGAATTGCTGCTAACCTTCCGACAATCTTTATTTTCTACAGCTAAATCTAATTTATGCCATACTCCGTGTCATTACTCACGTCAGCAGAATTGCTCATAATTCCCTTTGCGGGATTGATTAGCTGATGATCGAAAACGTGGATATCGAATCGCTGCTGATTTTCCACTGGTCTTTTTCAAATTAAATCTCTGATGGGAGGTGATCAATTCCCCGGCGAAGCTGAAACTTATCGCGGCTCGATTAGCCGATCGTTGCTGGAAAATCAAACAATCGCCATCGTAAATTCCATCGGTGCTGCAGGTTCGGGGTTCGTTGAAACGACGCCGTGAAATATGGTACGTCTCCGTAAACCGAAATCCGTCGCGCAATCGTCGACGAAGCAGAACTCGGTGGAGCAACGCCGGCGCTTGCACAGGGCCCGGAAAACCTGTTAATCCCGCGAAAACAGGTGAAACGTGCCCCAATTCAGAGGAATATGAGACCGGTGGAGAGCCTGCTAGGCCGCCGGATTTTTCCTGGAGCATTTTTGTCAGTTTACGAGCCTCGTGGAAGGGGTACACGCCGCTGGTGTCTCTCTCTTTTCTCTGGCCGTTTCTCCCTCTACCCTCGCCGATTCCCCTCGCCTGTGGGTGTCGTTGTTACTGGAGCCCGGAGGGGCGAGGGAGGCGAGGGAGGGGGCGGACACGCCGGTGGATTCGGGGGTTGGTCTCGTGTCGAGGTGGGGCAAAGGTGACCCCCGCGGATCAATACCGCTACCGGTTGGGCGCCTCCACCATGCTCGCCAACGACCGGTGCTCTCGTATTTCCCCTCGAAATCGAATGCCATTCGATCCAGACGCCTCGAGAAAATCATCTCTGACTGCAACGCCCTCGTAAAAAGGAAAAAAAAAAGGAATTCCGACCGATCGCCGTTTCGAAGTCCATACCCTGCAGCCTGCGCCCTTCGCGCGAACCTTCTCGCTCCCGTCACCGGAAAATAATCGTACGACCTGGCATCGCCGATCGTTAATTTAGATTAGACCGTCAATCGGGAATTCCCGATATGAGCTAACTAGCTTTTCGTTCGTGTGTTGCTGGTGGAAGAGTTATTTGCCCCTTCGAAGTCGCGCTGGGCAATTTTTAGATAGGAAACCGAGCTGTGAACATATTTGGCTTGATGGTTACCAGACCGTGAATCTTTAAACGAAATATAAGTTCGATTTCAAGAAATTGGAGTTAACTAGAATCGTATCTCTTCTGTCAACCGTTTTAATTACTTAAAAATAATATATATGTGTCCATCTATTCTTCATACAATTTCCCTTATCTTTTGTAATTTGCATTAGCAATTTTTTCAAAAATGCATGAAATCCGGAGTCGAATCATTACATAGCCGATCTGTATATGAAATACAAGCCTCTTGCGTTAACCCGAAATCTACGATACGGTTTTACATGTTTATTGAAATTTCGGATTAATCTCTCCATGCTAAAAAATTGAATAATCTCCTTAGCTCGAATGTACGTTATAATAAAGATGTCGAACAGTTTAATTTTTGTCACTTTTCCGAAACAAAACGCTTCACAAAACAAAGTTGATTCAGCGTTGACCATTTGCATCACTAATTTTCCACTTGTTCGAACGATGCAAATGGGTTAATTTCTGAAAGCGAGAAACAGCCAGAGAGGCTTGATCTCTTGAAAATGTTAACAAGCCGCTGGCTCGCGATTCTCGTGACAAATAATAAAAACATATATGAAGTCTGTCGAGTGTTTCGTTCGAGTCGAATCTGACCCCAAAGAGCAAAGTGGTCCGACAAAGTCCGCTGCAATCAATGAACAGAGAACTTTCTTTCGCGCCGGCAATGCTCGACGCGAGACGGTTGCGCGCAGAGACATCGGTCGCGCCGGTTTTCCGGCTTGTCTTAGCCCGATACGCGAAAGTAGTTCGGATCGAGCGACCGTAACGGTGGCGGTGGCCGCTTTAAACCGGCCGATGAACGACGGTGACGCAACGAAGACGCCGCGGCGAGCCGCGAGATTACACGAGCACTTTCTCCCATTCCGAGGAAGCGCGTAATATTGTGTTCGGGATTAGAGTCTGACTAACGGGGATCAAGCCGCCATTAATGGGCGACTCGTTCGAGACCGAGAGAAGCGTTCGCCGTCGAGCTGGCAACAGCCGTGACGGCGAGGAGTTGCGTTCCGAGCGGAGGCTCGTTCCGTTCGGGCCTCTTACTCGACTCTGTTCCGTAGCGGCAAATTAAATTCGAGGTTTCTCGAGCGCGTTTCCGGTTCCGCGGGAACCGAGCGTCGCGATGCATTCTGTTCGATCCTGCGATCACTTTTTTTTTCCCCTTGGGAAGAACCCCGTTCCCTGAAATTCATCTCGTTACGCTGCCAGTCTGGCCTTTCGCGACTCGACGCATAACTCCGTGTTTGTACAATGCTCGCTCTAAACCTGTCGGCGAGATGCTCGAACAAATTTCCTGAATCAAGTTAATATGTACTCGTGGACAGGCTTCCCTCCGCATCGATCTCCTTTCAGACCCAAACAATCGTCCACCGGAGTTACCGACCAGAAATTTCCAAGTTTGATGGAGTTCCTAACAGCTCGGGTGAGCATTGACCCATGCGCAGAGCGTTGGCCACCGCGCGAATTAACATGAACGATTAGACCGAATTCATTCAATTCTCGAACGGCTGTCGATGGCAGCTCGCGCCACATTGGCCGAGAGGAGCGAGCGAACATTGAACGTCTTGCAAAACGATTCGCGATTAACGAGCAGATAAATCGCTCCACGCATCTCCACTTGAGCAACAACCGAGGTTAAACAAGAGGAGCGAGCAGGTCGAAGGTCGGGGGTCGGGAGACCGCGACGATCGAGCCTGACAGGTTTCGATTGATCGAGGAACGGGTTCGGAGCCTGCGAACATCGTCCGAGGTCGTCCTAGTGCATTCCAGAAAAATTCCGGTGGGAAAATCCCGCGGGCACTATTCGCGCAAGTTTTTCGCTAATCTCGATCATTACCGGATCTAGCTGAATCCAGGATGCCAGTGTCCGGTGTCGGCGGCCGGAAGCGTGCCGCGCCGCACGGATATGAGCGGCTTGCGAGCATCGTTCGCGCGAAATTACGTCACGAGGTCGCCGGAAATGGTCGGCTGTAAAAATTGGAGCGACCTCGGTCCCGGAACCTTGTTTTCCAGGCGCATCTGGTTCCTCGTTCCCGTTCACCTTCGCGTAGACAACCGTCGAGCAAAAGCCGCAAAGACGACCGCGTTGCTTCCTTCCGCAGCTCCACGTCGATTCATCGACCAGGAACTTCGAAGTCCCATTCAACTTGTCCGCCGATTAGTCGTGGTCAATTGCGGCTACGTTTGTCCTTAGACAATTTCACGAAATCAGATTCTTCCTGCGGCGACCACCCGATAAACCGCCGTTATCGTGTCGCAGACCTCGGAAGTTCACGGTGAAACGCCGCCATTTCGATCGCCGTTGTCACGAGCTTCACGGTCAGCAGCAGATAATTGCCGACGAGTCATTTCCTGAAATTGTTTCTTTGTTAAATTCAAGAGTCGCGTCGAGTTCGGTTGTACGAAGAACAATCGCTACTTCTTTAAGGGATGCGCTCTCTTATCGCGAAGTGCGGTTGAACCGAATACACGCGATAAATCGACGTTTGACGACGTCTTTAGGGGGGCGCTTTAACGACGCGGTGTTTCCGTTTCTTGAAATTCTTTACAGACAATTTTCCCGTTACTTCCGAACGAGCTATTCGCTTCTAATGGAACTGCTGGACGCTTTCAATTTTCAACGCGAGTTTACAGCAGTTCGCAACGTCGGTACTAGCTCAGTTACTCACCGTGTTCAGAACTATGCATTAGCAGGAACTTGGGGTGTTGGCGCAGACTGCGATTGGTCTCGGAAATGAAGGACGGACCATATGTATACTGACCCGACCAAATGTTATCGAGCGAATCGCGTGCGTATGGGATATCGACTGGCACGGCAAAGGAATGTTATTACAGATTGCGGAGTTTTATGCATTATAAAAATTGTCTGCATCGACTGCGAGATGCAGGAGCTCAACAGATATTTATTTCTTTACCTAATAAGCATACCAAGTTGAATATGAAGAAATTCTTTAACAGTATCGAGCTGATTTATTTAAACTTTGTAGGATTTCTTTTGTAATGTATGCTCGAATGAAGTAGTTTATCGAAAAATCTCCCATAGAAACATTTTATAATATCGGAAATTGTAAAAAAATCATTTTGACTGTTTTCACTTTCTTGAATTTCATCTACTTATTGTTGTCACAAATCCACGATGTCCGCAGTCCGGTTATTACACATTGCAAATATAAACATAAATTGCAACATATGGCTACCTTGCACGTTTCAATACCATCTACGTGCCAACTGCCAACCTCTCAACTGCCAAATTCGAATGTACCTGCTCGTTACGCGTCCTCGCGTTTCGGTTGTCAAAAGTGCACATTAAACGCTGCAGTCGCTTCGACGTTCAAGCCGCTTCCCGAACAGAATTCTTTCCTCGTTTTAGCGCAACTGCCCGCGACTCCGAACAAAATTTAGCGAAGTGTGTACTAACTCCTGCGAGGCTTATGTGCGACACCGAACGCGACGACTAGCGCCGCGAAACCGAACGAACGACCGTGAACACGGCGCGCCGCAAATTTATTACGATATTATTCGGCGCGATCGTGTCGGCAATAAATATCGCGGGACACGGCACAACACACAACAACCGGAATTTCGCCGGGCACGCGAATTTGTTCCGATATTACGAGCATGCTCGTCTCGCGCGCCGCGCGTAATCTCGATTTTCCTCGCTCGCCAAATGTTTTCTGTGCGCTTCTAATCGTTATCTGACCGGCCAAGTGGGAGTGAGGGGCACCATAGTTACAAAGTTCTTTGGATTCAGTGGGTAACTTCGTCACTTGAACCATCTCGCTTGAGAAACGGCAAAGACACGTCGATGCTCTTCGACATATAATCGATTGCCCTTTATTCTGACTTTGACCAATTTATTCTGACGTTGTACAATGATTTTAAAGTGTGATAGTGAAATGTTGACATGTTGCACTATGGAGATGATGATAGCAGTTAGCTGTGAGTAACACCATATTTTAGGTTGTACATCGTCCGTCGCTGACGATAAAGAATCATATTTTTCTATATAAATAAATTTCAAATAACTCTGAGAACATGAAAGAGCATGTCTGAATAATACTTGTTATCAAGGAGAATGTTAACAGGTATTATTACAACACGCAGGTTTCCAGAATATTGTAAGGCGGGCTAAACGGAATGTAATAGAAACCGTTCAACGATTTGCCGTTTAACGTATTTAGAAAGTTTGTGGAACGACGCTATTATTGCTTCGCACTTAACCCTTAACGTTCCAAAGTCACCTCGCACGTGACTTTGTACATTAGTTTCAAACAAATCCGATGTCCGATAAGAGTGTTAAAACATCGAAACCATGACTTACACGCGACGACACAAGCCGAATAATGGCATCGGAGCACCGAAACTGAAAGTGATCGGTAAGCTATATCAGTGTAAGGGGATCTGAAATGGATTATTTCGAGCCCGGATTTCGTTGAATGTGTCGCGAGTAAGGAATGGAAGGTGTTGAATTCGTGTAAATTCGAACACAATGTCGCGCACTGTCCTCTCTGGAGTGTGTACACGGTCCGCTCGGTGTCGGAGCGGAGAAACACGGCACCGGCGGCAGCGCGGCACTGTGGCCGGTTGAAAAATCAATGCGCCGGCTGAACGAGGACAAATTAAACTAACCAGGTTTTCCCACTGTGTGTTCGCATTGCAGGTACAAAGCGAATCATTGCGTGAGCGGGGGCGGTAGCCGCGGAAACGGCGCGACTGGCGGTACCGGAGGCGGTCTAGGTAGCGGAGGCGGAGGCGGCGGCCGCGGGGGCGGCGGGGGTGGAAGCCCCGGCAGGGGCGGTGGCGGAGGAGGAGGAGGAGGAGGCGGCGGCGTTGGAGGCGGAGGAGGAGGAGGAGGCGGGGGAGGAGGAGGAATAGACGGTGGCGCGGTGCCCGCTACACCACCGACCACCGGCCGTCACCACCACCACCACCACCACCACCATCATCACCATCATCACCACCTCGTCACCACGACCACCACGACCACCACCACCACCACCACCACCAACGGCGGCACCAGGCACCACAAGTACAAGCTGCCCGCTGGCAAGCTGTGCAACGACCACCGCCACCACTCGCATCATCACCGGCATCACCCACACCATCGCTCCCACCATCGGGGCATGAACATGGGCCAAAAAAATTCAGGTTAGAACCACCACCACTCCTGCTCTTCTACGATACGACGCTCCGTTTTTTTTCGGAAGAACACGCTTCGAATGTCCTCCTGCTCGTTTAGGTACCGGTACTCTCTCCCAATAGTTCACCAGACGATGCTTTGGCGGAATTGGGTACTCCTAAATTTCTCTCGACACGTGGAGAACACAGAGTTACCTGCCTACATACCACTAGCCTGTATAACTAGACAGCGGGTGTAATAAATAAATGAGTCCTCTATTTTGAAACTGACCTGAGTGTATTTGTATTAAAAGGGTCCATTTTATAATTTCATTTAGAAAAAGGATTGGAGGTATACACGTATACGATATCAGTGTGTTGCACACTGCTTGTGCGGATCTAGGGGACTAAAATTTACAATTTCTATTAAAACAGTTGCAATTATTAAATGAAAAGTATACACGTTACTGCAATCGATAATAAAAAGTAACAAGCGGATTGAAAATAAACGGCTCAGATATTGTAAATAAAAATTGTCTACCTCGATTGCAATAAACAGATGACGAATGAAAATATATTTCCTCTGTTAATGAGTTTAGTAAGTGGAAAATGATATGACAGTATTTTGTAAAATCTCCAATTGTTTTCATCACGTGAACTGTCCATGTATCACTTAAATGCATAAATATGCTATTGAATAATAACGTATTTGAACGAACGATTAAGAGTGCCATTTTTAACACGTTCTCTGTCACATTGGTGGTTTGGGACCAACTAATTGAAAACTAATTTTTATCAGAATATATTACGTATGCGAAACTTTATTAGGATCTACTGTTTCTATTGTTACATTGTCACACAATAGTAAATAATAATTTTGTGTGTCGTTTGGAGACACTGGCATGGAAAGATACAAATTTAACTCCTTGGTATTCATAAAAATTCGAGTAATATTAAGTTTTGCAATAAGGAAGAATATCAAAATGTAGTTAATAATTAATGTCATCTATATGTGACCGATACGACTCTCAACGTGTTAAAATATAAAGGAAAATGTGAACTACTTGGAGAGAGTACTATGACTAAGGAAAACGAGCCGGATAACCATAACGCCAAGGACAATTCGGGTATATTCTTCCGAAAATCAAGCTACAGCGACTTCCGTTAATATTGGGACAATTTTCAAAACACAATAACATTTCTAGAAGTGGACTGAACGGCCTGAATCTTTCTTAGATGATACAAGGCTTTCTAAATTTTACTATTATTTGGAATGACAAATAAAATAAACAACTCATGTTTTCCAATTTTTTTATCTGAACCCGTAACGAAAATTTAAAAAATGGTAACTTACATGCGTTCTAAAAATTTCATTTCGAAATCTGAACTTTGGTATGAAATTGCATTCGCCAATTTCGATGAAATTTTTAGTACAGAACTTGCTAAGATTTACGAAGCATGTTTTTAAAATTTTCGTTACAAACTCAGATTGAAAGTTTAAGGAACGAGATTTTGTTCTTTCTGTCTGCCATTCTAAGTAATAGCAAAATGTTCTAGTTATGGTCTAGTAGATGGAACTCTTTATGATCTAAAGAAAATTCACGTTGTTAAGAGGTTCACATTTAAAAAAGTTCTTGCATTCTGAAAAATGTCCGAATATTAACGAGAGTCACTGTATACGTAGCGATGGGTCGTCAAGCCGAGTGTGACAGATCCTATGGTCGGCGCAAAGTACCAAAAGGTACTCAAGTTTGTTTCGAGCCGGCTCGACCCTCGATCCTAAGTAAATCGGACAAGTACAAATGGCAGATATCCTCTAAACCTGGTCGGAATATTTGAAGACCCATCGTCGCGAACAAATGTTTTCCCATACTTCGAATTTCCCATCTGACTCGGACTCGACTCGACCTGACCCTGTTTCGACCGCACTTTCTTGCGATCTTAGACGAACTCAATCTCGACCCTGACCCGCCATCGGACAACGATGAGACGGAAGACAGACAGGAACAACTACAAGAACGACGACAACGACGACGCAGAAGAAAGCGACATCGTAGGCAAGCGGCGGTTTCCTCGGATTCGGACTCAGAGTCATGGGACGAAGGTAATGTGTCTCGGGTCACGATTTCCGACGTCCATGATCTGCACTGGATCTGGCTGCGAAAATCAAGATCGATATTTGTCCATGTCCACGGATCTTAAACCACGAAGAGGTGGCGAAAGCTTTAAAACTTGCATTCCACCGCTAAAATGGATCAAACACGTTTCGCAGTATCGGAATGTACAAAGCGTGCAGTTTTCGTTCGTTCGAGACAGCGTGTCCGACATTCGCACACCATTTCTACTGACAAATTGACAAACTGACAAACCTTGGAAACCATTCTGTTAATCGTATACACGATAAAAAGATGAAACGCCTAGTCCGTTTCTGCTGACAAATTCGCAATCATCCGAAATCGTTCTGTTAATTTTACACACGGCAAAACAAAACAAACATCTAGAGACTCCATGTTTGAGCTACTTCTCCGGTCGACATTGTCCCAAGAAACTGGAATGCCACAGGTTCTCCGAGCATATTCAGTTATCCGAAGTTGGTCGGCCGGCGCGTCAGAGTGCAGGAATGTCTGTATAACCGAGTTGTAGGCGAGTTGTTCGGTTCGTGGCAGCGTTGTAATTGCAACGGAATCTTGGGCGAGGGATTAGTTGCGGCGTCTGGTGTCGCAAATATTTGGACGTTGTCCGAATCGCTCGAAGTGGATGCCGCGCAGTAGGTTAATGGTGTCTCGCGCGCGCGCGAATTCGTAGGCTTTTCTTGGTGCGCGGATTAAGCGGGAAAAAGGAAGGCGCGAAAGGGAGAAGCCAAACTGGTCGTGTAAATTCGTCGGCCGAGTCTAAGAGCCGCGGCCATGCTGCGCGGGAAAGGAAGTTTCGGCGTCGACTCGCCACGCCGGGCTTTGACCAGGGTCAAGGCCTCTGACCGCTCTCGATTTTACCTACCTGCTCAGGTAGAAGCTTCGAACAGGTCCCTCGGCCCGCGTCTCCTCGTTTCTATCCTCCGGCGAGAAACGGGTCGTAAAGCAACGCTCGGGTTTCGAGGCGAAAGTTTTCTGCTGGCTGTGGCTCTCTTGTTACCTCGGACGGTCACGAATTTACATAAGTGAGAAACTATTAATCACCGATACAATTAACCTTTCCATAAATCCTCTCGATTGCCCGGCCCCGTGGCGACTCGCCGGAGACGGCTACAGTTTAAAAAGTGAAAGGAAAAAGAAAGGCGAACCGCAGCCGGTGCTCCTTCGACCCTGTGGAACCGCAGGTTTACCCCGCTCTTCTATCCGCCGCGCGCCGAGAATTTATTTTGAAACGAGTCTACCGCTTCCGGCCGCTCGTCCATTCGTCTCTCTTTCATCTACCGGAGATCGGTAGTTTGGCCCGGGTCGTTCGGGTAGCGTACACGCCTTTGAATAGTTACGACGACGGTCGAAGAAGGTTCCCTTCGAAAAGTTCGCCGAAAGTTTCGCCGTAGCGAACGCGTAGTTCGCTGGTGTAATAGGTCGCTAATTATTTGCATACACGCGTTACGCGGCGTAACACGGCGTAACGCGGCCGGCCAGCCTAGCGTAACAAGTTCCGCGGCTAATTAGTTACCGGGAGAGCCGGCGATTCTCATTAGAACGGTCACGAGCCATCGGGCAGGCTCTCGACGGTGGAAAAAACACCGGCACCGTCGCCGATTAATCGTTTCCCCGTCGATCCCGGTCCTGCTCCCATGATTTACGACCGCTTCCGGAAATCGATTCCGTCTCGCCAGGATCCTGTAACGGCGCTCCTCCCGTTGTTCGCCTTTTCGGGAAATTTGTCGCCGTAGACCGCAGCCAATTCGCAGCTCCTTCTCTCTTTCTCTCTCACTCTCTCTCTCTCTCTCTCTGTCTCTCTTTTTCTGCTGCGCCCGTGAAATTTACGAGCCGAGAGTATCGTAACTCTCGGACACGACGCCGAAAAAAAGCCCGAGCGACGCGTCGAACCCGAAGGAGACCCGCAGGCTCGGCCAACCGACCGGATACACACAGAGAGAGAGAGAGAGAGAGAGAGAGAGAGAGAGAGGGCCGTGAAAGGCCCTTTCTATTAGTGCCCCTCGGCTTTTCGGGCACGGGAGACCCTTTGAAATCCTCACGGACCTTTCCAGAACCCTCGTTTCGGAACCCTCGAAACGCTGTCGGGAACAGCTGCCAGAGCAAATAAACCAGCATCCGAGGATATCGCTCCGTGTTCGACCCTAGCCCAACAGAAGAGAGGAGAGTGGGGCCGAGAACCTGCGAGAGCACCGCAGTGGCGAAAGAGCAGCACCAGCAGCCTTCGAGAACCTTCGACGAGGCCTGCTGTGTGCCCGCCGGAGGACGGCACCGACGGACGAACGAACCCTTCATTATTTTTCTTGCACTCTTTTTTCACCCGATCCTCCGCAAATCTACTCGGCAACAACGCTGCCAGGTATCTGCTCCGCCGCAGGATGAACCCCGCGAACGCGTCCTGAATTATTAACGACCCTGTGGAAATCCACGACCGGCGACGAAACGCCGGGCGTCGCGGTCGTTGGACTTCACCTGGACCTCCGTAGATTCGCGGTCCTGTGACTCCGCAGGTAGAACCTGTCGGGAACCACCTAGAACGTCTTGTCTGATACCTACTTTTGGTCGCGCAGGCTTGCACGGTTGCTCCTCGAGCATCAAAATTCTCTGCCTGCACGCTCGTTCGAGCGCCCCTTTACGAACCTGCTAAAGCGCAACTGCTGTCGGGTTGCCGTATTTCGGGGAAGCTTCCAGCAGAGGTACCCAACCTGTGTACAGACTTTTGACAAAAACTAAGTAGACGTTGACGGAAGAGTTAGACGAATAAGAGAGGAAGAGCAAGGGGAATGGGTGTGCTGTATGATTCTTCTGACCAACCCGATCTTTTGCAGGCGGCGTGAAGAGCGTGACGCGCGAGAGCGGAACTGGAACGGGCGCCGCAATCGGCGTCGGAGGCGGCGGCGGAGGCGGAGGCACCGTGGCGTACAAACCCGTGGTACCTAGAGAGCTGGCGCAAGATTTCTCGAGGCCTGCTCGCCTCGACATCCTCCTCGATATGCCGCCCGCCTCGCGGGAGACGCAGATACACCACAGCTGGAACGCCGACGACCGTAGTTTGAACATATTCGTCAAGGTACGTCCTTCCGAGAAACCAGAAACCGACTGACGGTTGCATTAACGACGCTGATCTCTATCACCCGCGTCTCTTCGAGCTATCACAATCTTGGGAGCCTTGCTCTCCGGACTTTTTTTTTCTCGTGAGAATTGTCCCCTCGAATACAGAGTTCTCGAAGCGAGCCATCCGCGCGTATATCATGTAAAATTAATCCACGTTTCTATCGCGGTGTCAGACGAAGTTGGGTAAGGTTGAAGCTGGTCTTATTCCAAATCGAGGCTGAACACGTACTCCCGCTACCTTTGAATCGATCTTTAATAGTTCCAGGAATGTACATCCATCGGATGTAGCGTAGTTGTTAGGAGAATAGATAAATCTTTATACGATGTAAATTTATTAAAATGGTTTGTACAATACACGTGTTCCTGGGAAAAGTAAATCGGCGTAACAAAATTCCAAGCACATGGAGGAAGCTTTAAATTCAGAATAGAACTCGATGCTCGCGTTGAGGAACTTCCGGTAGGAAAAGAACGGGGTGTGGGTTAAATGGCAAGGAGTACGACGTCAGGTTGTTCAGTGGAAACCTGACGCGAAGTTTGGAATAAGATCGTCGAACTGGGCTCGGGTAGACAGCAAGTTGTAATCTGTGTTCGCTTCCGGTTCCGCAGGACGACGACAAATTGACGTTTCACCGACATCCCGTGGCGCAGAGCACTGACTGCATCAGGGGGAAGGTGGGCTACACGAAGGGAATGCACGTGTGGGAGCTCTACTGGAGCACGAGGCAACGAGGCACGCACGCCGTGGTCGGCGTCGCGACGGCGGACGCGCCTCTCCACAGTGTCGGCTACCAAAGTCTGGTAGGCAACAACGATCTCAGCTGGGGCTGGGATCTTGGCAGGAATAGGCTGCTACACGACTCGAAGAACAACAATGGCGTCACGTACCCGGCCCTTCTCAAGCCCGACGAGACGTTCATCGTTCCTGACAAATTCCTCGGTAAGGAAACCTCGAAGATTAGCAGGGAGTAGCCGTATCAGAAGCAAGGTTATGCCGATGTAGTCCTTAGTACCTTTCGTTTCCAACATGCATTGGTTCAAATATGGCTACTCTGCTCTGCAGGATCTGTTGAGAAAGTTCGTCGACTGAATCGGTAATGATTAATGAAAACGTTTGTGCTCGTCGCAGTGGTCCTAGACATGGACGAAGGTACGTTAGCGTTCGTGGTGGACGGCCAGTACCTCGGGATCGCGTTCAGGGGCCTTAAGGGCAGGAAGCTGCACCCCATCGTGTCGGCCGTGTGGGGACACTGCGAAATCACGATGAAGTACATTGGCGGACTAGATCGTAAGTACACGATGACAGTAGTCCTAGTTTGGCTGGGTCTTCATCTTGATTAACTGACCTTGTCGGGATTACTTGCAGCGGAACCTCTGCCCCTGATGGACCTCTGCCGAAGAGTGATCCGCCAACGGATCGGCAAGCACAGACTAGAAGAGAAAATTCAGATGCTGAACCTGCCGCAGGCGATGGAGACTTATCTCCTATATCGTGACAGGAGATAACAACCGAGTGACGTCAGTGAGAATGCCACCACGATTGCAACTGTGGCGTACCATGCCACCACTGCGCTATTATATTGCCACCAGGACGCACAGGGGAACATCGTGGTGAGACGAGTACGATCGCGGTCGTCATCGTCTTCCTCATCATGCTCATCGTCATCTTCCTTGTGATCTTCCTCGTCATCCTCGGCGTCCTGAGCCCTCCGCGTCCTCTCTGCCCGTTGTCCTCGTCATGATCCCCGTTGGCTCCGTCTGCCGCGCGCTATGTCCTCGCTCCGTCAGCCTCGTCGTCGCCTGTACCCAAAAAGAAAAAGAAGAAGAAGAAAACGGTCGTGCTCGACTCTTAATCGCGCGTCGTCTTCGTCGTCTCCCGTCGTCCCAGGAACGCGACGAGCGGGCTCCTCGAGAACGAGCCGCGCGAAGCTGTACACTCGGCGGGCTAGCAACTATTATTTAGGTGACATTGTTGTTTTGTGTTATGTCGACACGATTAAAATCGTGCTGAAGTCTTTATTGATTGTTATAACAACCGGCGAGCGACGCAGCGCGTGTAATCTTCTTCTGTTTGATTTTTCTTTTCTTCATTGAGTTGTTCGGGTAGCTTTCGCTCGGGGCGCCGCTGTCTCTTAATTTTTTTACTCGTTTCCTGCCGCCCCCCGCGCGCCGTTAGAACGTTTCACGTGGAAGAGACGACGTCGCGAGAGCAAGAAAGTTCGGAAGAAAATTGTCTGGGATCGTCAAAACCTATACCAGCGCTTCACACTACTGTTGGCCAGTAAAAGAAAACGTTAGGCTTAGTCGAGTCTGGAGGCTGATACGGGTGAACTTTCGATTAATTAATTAGTCAACGAACAAAGGGGGACTGCGGTCTCGTTCTAGTCCGGCCACGAAGAAACCGGGAAAAAGGGCCGAGGACCTGTCGCAGCGGGTGAGGATGTCTTCAGGGTGTCGGACCACGAAGCCGGGAAAACGGTTCTGTTGTCGATCGAGTCGTCGAGAATCGAGGGAACTGTGTATAGTGAGAAAAGAAGCCAGCCACTCGAGCAGCCACCTTCCAATAGACTCATTTTTCAAGTATTTTCTAAGCATGCTAGGTCTAATAAAGTATAGTGGTGTGCGTGAACGGTGGAAGGACACAAGGAGAGAAGAGTCAACGACGCGAGAGAAAGAGAGAGAGCGTGAATGAGAGAAAGAAAGAAAGAGAGAGAGAGAGAGAGGATGTTGATGATTCGTTGAGTAACGCGCCTCCAATTTGCTGTGTTCTTTTCCTTTTTTTTAAAAAAAAAAAAGAGTTAGCCAAGCCCTAGAGACACGCGCGGCGTTCGACGACAGGATGACCTGTCGCGACCTTGAGCGAAACGGTGCACGCGCGAGCAATCCAAATCGAAGGTCGAGAAAAGAGAAACACGAAACGAAAGATAAAGAGAAGGAGAAACGAAATTACCTCATACGATCGAAGTAATCACGATTAGGCAGGCTAAAGTGTAGGCTAAAGTTTAAGACGAGACAGGCGCTGAAGTCGTGTTTCGGTCACGATCCCGCGGCGAAGTTGACAAGAATGGATCACGATAGCCGACGTAGACGACGAAGACGGTGATAGTAAACAAAAAACGATTATATCCGGGCGTGTTGCTACATATACTATTAGCATGACAAATTATGACTGGTCCCTAGTAACTCTTTACTCTTACGTTTGTCGCTTAGGTTTAATGATGATGCCGCGTTGCCGGCGATGTCGATTTGTACATAGGGTATAATTATAATAATGATAATAATAATAATATCTATCGGTACGACGATATGAATGTATATGCGGGTGGTGATTGTATCCAAGACCGTAAGAACGCGAACAAAGTGCGAGAAAGTTGAACGAATAGAGAGAGAGAGAGAGAGAGAGAGAGAGAAAGAAAGTTCTACGTCGCGCAGAACAGAGAGGGTGATAGAAATGGGAAAAAAGAAAACGAAAAAAATTCATTGAGTCGGTGTATTGCTTTCGTTCGTCACCGTAGTTGTTGTTTCGTTGTTTCGCCCTCCTCCGTTGGCTGGGGTCAGGGGTCAGGAGTCATTTCTTGCTGATGCCACGCATAATTGTTGTTCGTTCTCCTCGACCCGCGTGTATTCAGTGACACAGAAAAACCAAGCCGCGTCTTCCAAAATTGTACTGTCTTGACTCGTTTCGACCCGCGAGCAACAAAAGCCGTTCCGAATAGCACACGCACGATCTCTCGCAATCGGCTGCCGCTACACCACGATATCTTGCGGTTATCTCAATACGCACACCCGGCACAGCGCTGTCCGTAAGCAGTGTTCGCCTTCGCACCTTTTACTCGAGACTCTCTCCAGCTCGCAAGAGAAATACAAATAAATAAACGAAGACGAGCGAGATACGAGCGAACGAACGCCAGGACGAGGTCCTCCGAGCGCCGCGACGTACTTGCCCTGTGCGTCGACCCTCGAATTTCATGTCGCGAGTTAGGTGAACCCCGGAAAGCACCAGGTTTCTTTCTAACTGTAAGAAAAACCGAGTGGAAACAACGTCCCTGACCGGAAACAACGTTCCCGACCGGAAACAACGTTCCCGACCGGAAACAACGAGAGTGCGCGAGAATTAGTAAATAAATTGTGCGAGACACACGAGGCGGACTTAGTGAGAGGGAAGAAGACAGAGTGGCAACGCCCGTGGACCCTAGACAGAATGAGAGAGAGAGAGAGAGAGTGAAAGATAGGGAAAAACAGTGACAGAAAGAGAGAATACGAAGGAGACCATTTTATTGCAGACGCATTCGTGAGTTATTTACCTTCGTTTCCCCCTTTCTTAAAAGAATTTCCTTTTTCTACAATTGTTTTTATTCATGGTGCGCATAGCACGAGCTATATGGGACACAGGACAAACGAAGTAATAGCGTTTAGAATGTTGTACATATTATTATTAATTAATGATTAATATTATTATTATTATTATTGTATCGACCCGATAGTTTAATTGATTAATCGATTATATCGTGTTAGTCGGCATAATTGTGGATTCAGTTTTTGTAAGGTAATAGGATGATCTACGAGAGATATACATAATAGAAAGGATGGAGACGCGATTGATCGATCGGGTCGGCTCAATAGATCAATATCGGTGGTCGAGTCTTAGATCGGGCCAAGACGTCCTGTTCTTCAAAAACCGCGTGACGATGGATTTTACCGAATAAAGTAAAGTGAAGCAGCAATGAAACGTGTTTTTATATCAGCGCGCGATCTTCAAAGCGATTTTTATTCTCGGGACGCTGTTTGTCTTTTTATTTCGATGTTGTTTTCGTTATACACATTTCTTTTGTTTAGTTCGTCGTTATCGTTCGTATCACGCTCGAAGAGGCACGTTTTGCTTCGAGTCCGCGAGATTTTTTGTTTTTCATTTTTAGTTCATTGATCAACGAATTCGTCGAAGCGATTTCGAGGTTCGCGCCGATCCGGTCTTAACGCTTGAATTTCTTTGAGATTTCGACTAGACTAATCTTTTCATTATCGAAAGGTGCGCGAGAGAGACTCGGATGCGGTGGGAACTCGGTCGGTCGATCGATCGATCGTTTGCGCGATCAATGAAAAGACGGCGTTCGATTCGTTCGCATCCCGCCACGATGGGCGTTCGACGAGAACAGATAAGAAAGAGATAACGGAAAAGAAAAAATGATTATACTGAAGCAGAGAGGAGAACTCAGAACGCGGGTACACCGAGGTATTTTTTCCCCGTGAATTGCCTGCCGCCTGACTGTGCAAACTACGCTGCCTCGACAAATGTGTCTAATTTATTGACGATGCGATAATGAGCAAGACCTTTAAGCCGCGTGCGTGCAAGTGATAATTGAAAGAACGATGCTGTGTATATGTGTGCATGCGTGTATGCTTCGAAGAGGGTGACTGCGAAAGAATCGAGCAAACAAAGGGTGAATGCCAGAAAATCGTGGAGAGAAGGGTGAAAGAGCAGGAAGGGGATAGAGGAGAGAAGAGTACGTATGTGTGAAAGAAAGAGAGAGAGAGAGTGAGAGAGAAAGGCAAAAGAACAAAGAACGCGAGCGCATCTGGCACCGGATGGTCTTCGACAAGAGTTTCGTTCCTTTTCCTCGCTACCCGCGAGAGAAACCAGTCGTTCTTTGCCCGAAATTCGTATTTAGTGAATTGTTTAGCGAGATTATCGAGAAGAATGGGTAGACAGAAGAGCGTTTAACACTCCGATCCTCGCGTTCTCGAACACAGCCGTTTCTACAGAGAGAACGTTCACGTTCCTAGTTCGAATCGTTCGCTGCACGTTCCCCGATCCGTCTTGTAAATATCGAAAACTTTCGATCGCTCCGCCGTAAACGCCGAGAGAACACTCGAACACTTCTTAGAATGTAGACAGATACACAGCTGCGAACAAAACCGTCGGCGCCGCTATTCAGCTAGGTCATAACTTTGTAGTCGCGCATGGAAATAATAAACTGGTCGTTGATTTCTTTGAAGCCGTCTACGCACAACGTATTAAGTAAATTCATTCGGTACGTTCGAAGTAGACTGCGGATATTTATGCAGGATAAGGATCGTACGAAGGCGGTCATGGAAACTTGTAACTAAATGAAAGTGTATCTTTGCGTTTGATCAATTCAAGAAATCACGCGAAAAGTGATTTCTACCATGAAACGATTTATTTAGATTCCTATCGAGTGCTCGCTGAGAGGCCATTCGATCGGAGGTGGTAGTTTTAATTTCAAATATCTGTAATATTTTTTGCAATTGTTGTTACAAATGCGCGACGACAGCAGTCGAGTGTCTAATTAAAAACTTAGCTGTGTGTGCCGACGCTTCGGTTCGCGATTATAAATATGGCGCCTGGGGGGTTGAAGTGTTGAACGCCTCGAAGATACGGGCCTCGAGAGACCATTTCCGATGCTTTGCGTGCCCGCGTTTCCGGCGACGTTCTTTTCTCTTGTGTTTTTTTCCTTAAGCCTGGACTATTTGCAACGAGCGATCTCACGTCTATTTAAGCATAAGTTTACCGAGTTTAGCATGGTATTGCTGTATAGCGGCGAGTGAACGCGAAGAATTTATAAATATGTAATGCCTTAATGTTATAATGATAATAATATGGATAGCGTTACTTGTATAATTAGTTGTGACGCGAGAGAGAAAGAGCATGAGAGAATGGGAGAGAGAGAAAGTGCAAGAGTGAATGAGAGAGAGAGAGAGTTAGATAGATAGAGAGAAAGAGGTGGTGAACACACAAGAAGAACACGATAAGAATTCCCAGCGAAGAGATTTCGTTTCGTGAGGGTGGCGAGTAAACGGGAGGTAAACAGTGAACGCACGGAGAGGACAAGCATGGGGAAAGAGAGTGAAAGAGACGAGAGAGCGAGGAGAGAATTAAACATGTAACGGACGACGCAAAACATACACAAAGGCAAGCAGAGAGAGAGATTGAGAGAGAGAGAAAGAGAGAGAGAGAGAGAGAGAGAGAGAGAGAGAGAGAGAGAGTGAGAGAGAATGAGAAAAAGAAAGAAAGAAGTTAGGGAGTGCAGTACGCGCGGCCGTTTGTCTCCATTCTGTTCGTGATTTGATATTTTTTTATAATTCCGAAGACGAGAGAGAACGATTGGAGAGCAAGAGAGGGAGAGAGTATAAATGGAGCGTGTATAGAGCGGACTGCTATCTAAAATAGTTCAGGCTAGATGTCGATGTTTGTAGCGGATAAAGAACAAAAAAAACACAACACAGCATATTGTAATTAAAATTAAAAGTCATTAATATCGACCGCTTTTTCATTCGTCCACTGTTCGGATCCTCCCCGAATCTTCCGATAGTTCCATCATGAACAACAAAATGAACAACAAAATGAACAACAAAATGAACATTATAATCGACAGCAGCTTCCATTTATTTATTTCCTGGCTTTAATTAATCGTCGCGTGATTCTGCCGAAGTCTCGGAGGACATCTGCTCCTCGCAGTCTCTGTACAAGACGTCGCAGTCCTCCTCGCGAATCCCAGCCTCGCCTGCGTCCTGGACTAGACGATCCCAACCGGAAGTCGACCTCAGAGATTTCTCCACGCTCCGTCTGAAAACGTTTCAAATACACAAGTTCTCCCAACCTCTTGGTAAACTATTTTCTATTAACTAGAATGCAGTCTCCTATTTTCTAGTCTCGTCTAAATCCTAGAGAATTCAGCGACCCTTTCGTATATGCGAAGGCTTGAGATTCACGAGTTAAGAACGATTTTTGAACTCACGTCAAGTACTTGGCAAGCACTTTGCCAACGGCACCGAACGTCCTCGTCAGCTTCCGGTTCTCCAGACAGACCGTCCTCTGTATACAACGTACCCTGACATCGTCCGATAGAACATTCCTTTGTTCCGCGTTCTGAAACAAACGATTTTCCATAAGACGCAACCAGGAGTCAATTGGACAGTTTCTCTTCTTAATAGCTCTAATAAATTATAAATATAAGAAGAACTTCCTTAAATTACAAACGCGGTCCAAGCAAAGAAAAGTGACTCCAGATAAGAGAATAAGTCTTTCATTTTGATTTGGTGCTCGATAGGTAAGCGATGAACGATCGGGAAAGTTACGTTACCGCAGAATCAAAGTCGTAAGCAGCATAGAGGTCCCTTTTCTCCCTAGCCGACAGGACATCGGTAAGCACATCCCTGCGTTTCACAGACGCCATTGTATTCTGTATGATCGCAAAGAGCAGGAGCAGCCCGATGAAGCTGACGATCACCAGCTGCTTCGACGACGGTCCCACAGGGTAATCGATAGAGTGTGCCACAGGATAGGCGAAGTTCGGATGTTCGTACACGTAGGGTAGCTCGCTGCGATGATTGAGGAAGGTCCTCGGCGGAGCTGTGGCACACGAAACGTTAAGAATCCTGGCGATTTGTCCCGGCTCTATTCGCTGGTAATCGGTGATACGCACTTGGAATGTTACCGGGTAGATAATTGCTCGGAGATGGAGTCAACGGTCTCGCATAGGGATCCGCAAGATGCGTCATATCCGTGCGAGGGATGGCTTCCAGCCTGCTCGGGGCCTCCGGAGCGGAGCCATTTCCGGTCGGCGGAAACACCATGCTCTTGACATCCTGGCCGACAGTCAAAGCTGTCAGCGTCACCACAAACAGAATCTTCGTCGACGGAACCAACATTTCTGTAAAATCCGCTCTCTTCTATCGATCGCCGCGCTGTCATAGACTGTGCAAGCACCCTGTCGCATTAGATCGCGAGACTGAAGCAAGGACTGGCCGTCTAGATCTTAAGAAGACCGAGGTAGCCTTAGGTTCGTGACACCGCGTCGATTCGACGCGGCCGAGCCGGCGCTGAAACTGCAGCAATTTCGCAAATTGAGGTCCTCAGCGGGCTCGGCAAACCGTTTCGCTCGGTGAAAATGTCCCGTTTCTGCATGTTTCCCGAAATGGCCGCCGCTCCTCGCGATTTTACGCACGAGGAAAATGTCACGCGGCGGCGACGGCAACGGCGACTTTCTCCCCCGGGGAAGCCGTTTGAAAAGCGAAAAGAAACCTGGGGAAAGGCTTCGATCCCTTTGAGATCGGCGGCCACAAAGCGATCGCGAGCGTTGCAGACGCGAGAGCTCCGCCCCCGCACGATCTCGTGCCCGCCGGCAAACAAAGGGTTGATTTTCACCGCGTAAAAAAAGGGAAAAACGTGTTTGATGTAAATGTTCGAGGAACGGCCGGCAACGGGGGCCGAGGGACAGGGTGGCGCGCGTGGCGTGGGTTGGGCAAATCGGTTGGTTAGGCTGCTGCATCCAAGGGGTTGCTATGACGATGGGACGGTGGTGGCCGGCGGGGCTGTAACGAGCGGGGCGGAGGGCCACTGCCTCGAGGGTTCGTCTGTCTGGAGCCCTTCTAAAGGGGATGACGTTCTTCGCTCTGTCTGTCCGACTGTCTGGTCGGCTAGCCGCTCATTTCGCAGTCAGCTGTTCCGGCCTGGCTCCGTTTTCTCGGCATTCCACCGGTCCCCTTCGTTGTTTCGGAACTGCGACAGCCCCTCCCGAAGATACGACACTTTTACCATGGCTTCACGACGCTCGGATAAATTCACGGAGACACCTAAATGAAGTTCGGGAACTCCCGTGGCGGTGCTGAACAATCCGCCACGGCCTCGGCGCGAAAGTATCGCGGCGCGACAGGAAGATTAATGGGCCGAGTTTCTTAGGGGCTGCAGGGAACTTGCGACGACGTGTAGCAATCTTTCTCAGTTTTCTGCTATTGAAACTAGAACACCGTCCGAGGATTCAGGGCCGCACATCGGTTGCGGATACGGAGTCCTCCGGACTCCGAGGAATGGAATTAACGATGTTTTATACATGAAATTTCACGGATTCGTTTAATCCGTAAGCGAGATTCTGAAGCTGCGACTTGTACTTATACTTTTTCCCGTTCCTTATTTAGTTTCTTAAATCTGTGAGGGCAGGCAAAGTAGTACAAATTATTAGGTCAAGTCATGAATAGCTTCTGACATAGCTAGATGGATTCTATTTTTCGTGTCAACTCATTATGATGCATCGGGACAAAACAGTGTCTGCTTTCACTATATAGATAAGGTTCGAAATAAAGTAAAATGAACCGACAGATAATAAATAAATAAAGACACAATAAATGTCTGATAAGAAAATTAGAGTTATTCATGAATGGATCCAACAAGATTATTGTTTCATTATCTGGTCAGTTTTGTCTCACAAAATCGACGTCGCATTCAATTTCGATACGCTCCTCGATACGACTTATTTTTAACAAAATTCGACTTGTACCCTTTTGCTCGTCCACCACAGAGATATTCACTGTGATATAAAAAGTCAGAGCTTATTTTGGAGAGCGTTTCCACCCCATGAACGGTCTCCTTGTCGCAGCCAGAGTTTACTAAAACTGTACCGACGCTAATCACGCGTGAATCGATGAAAATCAGATACGTCTGATCATCGGCGGCGCGGTCCACTTACCGGTGGCGTTCGGACGCTGTGGTTCGTCGATCTCCTCGAGGTTCACGCTATGGGGAACACCTCGCCCATTGACACACTACGCCCGGTTTATCCACAGCGAGCCGAGGAGAGGCTCCGCTAAAGCTTTCTACCCTAGATGCGACGCGTTTCCCTTAAGCAGCGGAGCGTGCGTTATCCTTGGGACTGCGCTTCTTTTAAACGAGCTCGGAAAATGGGACGTCTATGTACCCTGGATTATAAATAGCCACTTTGCGGTGCATTTTTTTTTTATAGACCGGAGCAGCGGAGATGGCACGCAGCCCCGCGTTTCGACGACGGGTTGCGAAACCGATCGGGCAACGATTCTTCGCGAACCGATTAGCACGACGACTGCCTCGCTGTGTTTTATGGTACATGGTCGAAAACCTAAAGTGTCCGGAAAAGTGCTTTCTCGCAGTTCGTCGTAAGTAGAATCCAGATCTTTGTATTAATCCACAATTCTCTTCGTGCAATTAAAAATAACTCCCCGTGTAAACAATTTTTATTTGGTAATCGTTTTGTACAGGACACTGGACAATGATAGGAACAAAAGCAAATATATATATTTGTGACGCGTTAGTGAAAGTGTTAAGAGGAAACTTAAATTCCGTGGCAGGCAATCTAAAAGCCAGCACTATTCCTCGATTAAATCTCTCTGGACCGAGATGGGGAGAGGATAAAGACACGGTTTTTGTGTACTTAGTCATCAGCTAGAGTATCGCTTATCCTCGCGACGGTCGTTCCGCTACCTCCGATCGACCGATCGGCAATCTCCCGCTTGTCGTGTCACGAAACAGACGTCCTTCGGTACGGAAGATGTCTCCGCACGCGGTAGAGCAGACGCGTTGGCGTCTAAAGGGCCATCCAGACTCGTCCCCGCGGATGCTGCCAGTTTATCGCGAACAATAAAGCTTCGCCGGCGCTGTTTTCTTTATTTTCATCTCGCCGGTCTTTTTTATTCTAAAGGCTGCCCCGCGTATTGGGGTCACATCGATATATACGCCGCGTGAACGAGCCGCGCGGTTTCGCGCCAACGCGACGCGCGAGAGAGCGGACATTATATTTTTAGCAGGCTTTTTGCAGCGACGACGCCCTACGGCCGGACACCTTTGCTCGCCGACTCGCTTTTATTTTCCCTTTTCTCTTCTCTCTCTCTCTCTCTCTCTCTCTCTCTCTCTCTCCCTCTCCCTCCTTTCTTTTTTTATCACGGTCCAATCGAAACCGCCCGGCCGCAATCAGAGCTTCGTTAGGGGTCCTTTATGCCGAGGGATTCGACGCGGCTCGACGCCGCGGCGAGCTTCGATTCAGCCCGGCCTGCCTCTCCCCGAACTCCCGTTATTCCACCTGCGGCTAATTCCGTTTCGTTTATTTGTTTTCGTTAAATAGGTCGCGCGCCGGATCCGTATAACGCGGCTCTATGAAATGCAGTCGAAAAATTCGGAACAAGCGACGGGCGCCAGTTAAACGCGACCCTAACGCTGACAAGTGGAGCTGTTAGCTTGTATAGAGGCTGGTTCCGAAAAAGCTTGCGAGAGCGTGGGGCAGTTTAATTGCTAGCTACGCCTGTACAAGTCTGACCATTCTGCAATGAAAGGTCGAACACTTGCAGGGAAATTGTGTGCATTGATTTCATTGCACCTTCTGTATAGAAAAGAGACACATGATTATTATCGAACGCGCACGCCGAGCGATTCCGAATATGTTTCGCGGTCCCCTAAAAAATGAATGGCGTTCAGTTTCTGCGAAAAGAATCGCGAGCGAACGGATTGACCAACCCGATAACGACCTACAACGATTCTATTCTGGCTTCAGAATCGTCCGATCAAGGGTTACACCATCGAACATTACGTGTGTTTCTGTATTTAAATCTCTGACAAATCTGAACGGCCACAGTACGCGAACGGCCGCGGCGTCGCGCGCCGGGACACATTTTCTCGCGAAACAATTCCGTAAATATCGGCCGGGTCCCTTTTTTGTCTGGCCGGGAAAGTTCACCGGAATTGCGATACCGCAGTTACCGCGGCGAATTAATGGGCGATTCGTGTCCGTTGTGTTTCTCTGGATTCGGCCGAGTGTTATGCCCGCTGCTTGTTAAGCTCCCCCATTCGTAAGAAACGCTGCTTTTTGCGGCACTCCGGTCGATGTGTACGCCGCTTAATTAATTGGAGGGTTCTTCGTTCTTCGTTCTTCGCATACGTGTCCGACCCGCGGCGGGCTTTACTACTTGCTGGCACGCGACCAGCTCGCGTTTCGTCCTCGGCCGACCGCCGACGAATATTTCGTTGACGGATTAAACTGCTAGTCCGCTCGCCGGAACGGTCGTCGAATCCAGTCGGTTCGTCGATCCATTTGATTCGAGTCGCGCGGACCCGGTCCGTGCAATTTCTGCTAGCTTCCTTTAACGTCCCGACAAATTCTCGAATCTCTCCCTCTCCGTGTTTCTACAACAATTTACGTTCCTTTTACGCTATTGGAATTTCGTCTGTCCTCCATGACCCGCGCGCGGTTTCGTTGGACTCGCAAATTTTTAGACGGACAAGAAATTTTCATTTTCTTAAATGTGAATAATTTTTCCAAATTCGTCTTTTCTCTGTAAATTTTATTAAATAGTTTGTTAAGTAACGTAGCTCTTATGTTAAACATTTTTAACGGAAAGTGAAAAAGTAGCTAAAATAAAATGGCGTACAAAGTATTTGATTTGGACAAAACAAATCTTTAATAAGCGTCATGGCTATATTGCGGATTTTATGCATTTAGAAAAATTAGCAGATTGAATACAAAATGAATTCAAGTATATACTCTTACATTAATCTCAACTTACTATAGTTAGTATATATAGTTAATGAAATCTAATTAATTAAAGCGAAACTAGAAAGTTAATATTCATCGTAGGGGATTTAATTAGAGCTCTTTCGCATTCGAAACATTCTCGTCAAATTCCATTTGTTCCAATATACTAGCAATTTATTTTCAAAAAATGTCCTCCCCCCTCAATAAAAATGAATTTTCAAGATTGATTAGAAATTACTGTCACCCATATTTCGGTGACGCAGCGCTCAACATGTTAAAAGTGAAAAGATATTTTCATCAAATTGATATTTCTCGCAATTGTCTCAAAAATAATTTATATTTCTCATAAAGATTCGCAGGTCTAGAGTTATGGGTGATTACTTACGGGACTAATACTCGAAGGCTCTTTCCTCTGGGACACTGCGGTACCCACGCGAACAGACAATCGGTATCAGAAACGACTCGCCATACAAACAGAGGACAAAAAGTATAGAAACGTCGGAGACGTGAATTTCGCGCAGGTTTTCACGTTTCCCGTTCGCTCGACGCCGCAATCTTGACAGCAGCCGGCTGTCTGGCTTATTGTTCATCGCGGGCTTTGGATCGGCTTCTACCCCGCCACGAGGAGTGGTTATTGGTTCCGCGCGAGGCTTTTCACGGCAACCAGCCTCGCGGAAACGTCGCGCGGAAGCGATAAACCGCCAGGACAGCCACGTGCGCGAGTCCTCCACGGTCAAATATTTACGGGAGCGGCGCATTCAAACAGGTTGAGAAGAAACGGCAAGGCCTCGCGGTATTTCCGAGGTGATCCGGCGGCCGAGGAAATAGAAAACCACGCGATTTTCGAGTGGAGAGCAAACGGATCGCGCCGGGATCTCTCGGCTTTAAAGGATCTCCCATGCCGCCTGACCTGAATCGATCCTCCGCGACGGATTTTCGGATACATGTATTCCATTAATGCTCGAATGGGACGCGTCCGTCGCCTCCCGTTGCAGACGCAGGCGTCGCAGCGCGATTGTTGATTGCACCTCGTCTCGGCGGGTTTCTCCGAAAGGTTTGTAAACGTTGTGTAATCTACGCGAGATCGTATTGTTGATTACCTTGTTACTAATGATTGTGTATCAAGTGGAATATAGATTGTCCTAAAATTGTCCACAATCCGGGAATGGAGGATAACTATGGTCATTTGAAGTAACTTTTTCCTTAGCGATAACGCAATCCGTGGCCTTGTTTACGAGTTGTAAGCACTAAGTAACCACTTAGCTGCGTCGATATATTTAGAAGATAAATTTTGTTATGCGTTCTATCAATTATACAGAGTGTAGTTTTCTTAGTAATTGTTCTAGAATTGTCCTAAAGCGTGCGAAATTTACGAATATGTTACTACAAGCATTTTGACATAAATCGTAGGAGAAGTACATTTATTATAAGATATAAAATTGCCATTTCCTTATGACGTGTATACACGTCGTACGCAGGTAACAGGTTAACGAAAGACCCTGACCAATGAGAAGCGAGATTCAGCTGGTGTGAGGCGGCTGAGGCTATGAGTGGAAATGGTCCTTGTCTACTCGTTAATTGTTCCGCCTCGAGCCATGAGATCTCACCTTTCATTGGTCACTGTTCTTCGTTAATAACTCGTAAACAAAGCTGCAGATTGTGTTTGCTCTAAGGAAAAAGTTGCTTCAAATGATCTCAGGAACCCTTTCATTTCCAAGTGACATTTCCGAGTGTTCATTTCCTTTTTATGTACGAGTGATTTTTGCGACCCTCCGTTTTATGGGTTTCGATTACTAACTAAACGCAATAGTGTCTCAATGATAATGCTTTACCCTTTGCACTCAAATGACCACTTCTGAGGCACCACTAAAATTGTTCTATCACGTCCCAAGATAATTCTTATAGCAACGATGTATAGATTTAAAAAATTGTTAAGTAGTAAAACTGTTGGTATGAGTCCCAAAAATCAATTTGACATACATAAAGTTGCACTTTATTACATAGAATATAAATACTGTGGGCTAGGAAAATTATTTCAGATTTGCAGATAATATGACGTCGAGTGTAAAGGGTTAAAATGTATTTATTCTATATAAATAGATATCGAACCCTCGAGGGAATATGTATAATAATCAGAATTCTGAAACAGTTTTCGCCGATAAAATACTTATAAGGGATTTGAGTACACTTGCAATATATTTGACCTCATTGCTTATTACTAACACACTGACGTAACTACAGCAGCCATGATTTGGTTACATCCAAGTTGTTGTAACTTTCTCAAAACATATCGTATCCAGTTCAATGAGTAATTGGCAGGAGTTATAAATAGCTGCACGGAAGCAACGTGATCGGACGGGGGCGGAAATGTAATACAATATTAATTACTAGACTTCAGATTTTCAAGAAAAATAATAAATCGTCCATACTCTTTGCTAGAATCTGTACTCGCTAAGGATTTTCTTTCTACCTTTAGTCATTATAGAAGGTCGAGGGTACAATATATTGATATTCTTCATTTTTTTGTTACTCTTTCTTTGTTTAAAATTACAGGCCCTCGTTACTGTCATAAATGCATAAAATCCGCAATCAAGACCCCAATTACTGTCCTTTTCAAGCGTCTACGAGCTTGAACGTTTCTCCGGACTGGAACAAATTTCTTCTCCGACAGAGATTACTATAATACCGACGATTTCAGTCTCTCCCATGCAACGATGCCTCAGACTTTGATACACGATCTTCCGACGTCGTTTTTATCGAAGCTCGAGCGAGTACTGCGTCAGCGTTGGAACAACTCGAACTATACACCTGGAGATTCGATCTAAAAAGATTGATGGCAATTCCAGAATATAACTGAGCATTTCACAAAAGGAATCGTGACCGCGGTCGTCACGCGAACGTTCACGAACGAGCCGAGTCGAATCGGAACGCGTTTAATATGTGGAACGGCGCACTTAGCATAATGTCGCTTGTCCTGTCGCGTCCGGAGCTTGCCGAGCGGTTGAACGATGAACAGGACGAGCCTGCACCGTGAGGCCGAGCGATTCGGAGGCGCACCTGCATCTTTAAAGCACCGAGACGGTCGGCCATTCAGCCGCGAGCAGCTTCGAAATTTCACGGAGCCTCGGATAGCCTCGCCTCGGCTCGTTCCGGTATTCCGTCGGAAAGTTGCGCGGAAAACAACTATCGACGGGGATCGGCCCTTGTTAGGAAACAATCGACGACGCACCATTTCTGAATAATTGCTGGAGGATCGAGTCGAGGGGACACGGAAATAGCTTCCCGCGGCGGAAGAGCTTTCAAACGCGGAAAGAAATCAATACAGGCGATTTCTGTCGGCTCGTCTTTTAACAAGACTCCTTCTCCACCTCGTGGCCGCTTATTTCTCCCCGCGAACGCTTCTTCGGGAACAAGAACGCGATTTAAAGGCTGTTCCCGATTGCGCGGAAACGAAACGATCTTTGCTTGATTGCACCAAACCGATCGACAACGCTATCTGTAAATACTTTGCATCTGCGTGTACTATTGTCGCGGTTTCCTAATTCACGTAACAACAATGTGGTCGATCCGGTGCACGATGTTATTGAAAATAATAATACGCGGCACGATCGAGAGAGAGAGTCGTACGGAATCAGAAATGTCATCGCGATTTTATAGTTCACGGAACAAAAGTCGATTAAAGCTAACGCTTGTAGTCATTTAGAACGACACACGGCACGATGAGGAGTCGCATGGAATGAGAGATATCGCATGCAAAATCCGAATAGAATTATATTAGTTTCCACGCGTCTTCTATAAAAGTAGCATAGCACTGTTATCTAGCTTTCGCATCCGACGTTCCATTTTTCCACGTGCATCGTGGCCTTTCACGCTATCTTCGTCCGCGCAATCTTTTCCAGAAGCAGTTCACCGTACAATCGGAGAACCAGGCGAGTCTACGACGAGTAGAATCGCCCGATCATGATCGGACACGCCTCATTCGGCAGCGTCCGTTCTCCGCAATGCTTGCAACAGGAGCTACCCGATGATAGAGCCACGCGCAGCGTTCTACGTTTGCCACCTGTGTCCTCTGGTTGATTGATCCTCTCGGCAGCCGCGGCTGCGGATCGGGAACGGTCCCGTATATCGGTCGATCGAATTTTTCTGTCGCTCGAGCTCGCTCGTTTCACCTCGTTGTTAAGTGAAACGTTAATTAGCGCGCTAATCGATCAGGGATTACACGTTCCCGGCTCTTCGCCCCTCCGGCTTTCTCTCTTTCTTTTTCCATCGCCCTCCCCGGCTCGGTCAACTTAATCCGCAGGTTACTGCGTGGCGCCGGTAATTCCGTCCCACCCCCGCGTTTTCGACCTTGTTTCGTCGGTAATCCCGCCGGCCGAGCGAGCGGACTATACTTTCGGTGATCGAAGCGGCCGGGATCTAGATGCAATCACTCCCCGGCCCGCTATACCGTCGTAGCCTCGCCGAGAGATTTTCTATTTTAATGCCCGATGGAAGCCTCGATCGTTCGCCAATCGGAAACGCCGCGCCGGGAATTTCTTACGAAGACTCCGGGAAATTATTAGATCGGAATCTCTGGACGGGAAGACGGGCGACGGTTTTCGAATATTCTGCGACGCCTGCTCGAACGCGTTCCGTGACCTGAGCGAGTTCCACCGCGACGCGACCCAGCTCGCAATCATTTTATCCTCGCTCATTAAGCTGCAGGAAACGCCGCTCGACAAAATTACAACGCGATAAGAATTGCGGCGAGCATCGACTCGCGATAATTCATCGAAGCATCATCGCGTCGCCGTTACATTAACACCTTGACGGGTGGGCCATACGTGTCAGACCCGCGAGGCGGCGTACATTTGCTGATTCTGCTTGTATTTCACAAAATAGATACTACAAAATAGGTTTATGTTATTTTATCTGAACATTATAAACAGATATTCAATAGTAAATACATAGAAATTCAATATGACAAACTCAATATAATTATTTAATTTTTGTAAATTTCGGGCGCCTACTCACAGAGAAAATCGAGAATATCGACGCCGGCGTCAACGTGTTAAAGTGCTGTAATTCTTTCGAAAAATCGCAAACACGTTTCTTTAGTTTTAAACTAAAGCTTAAGGGTCGAACTTCGTTTCGCTGCAAACGAGAATCTCCGAAAAAATTGGACAGTGCCCGTGCATTTCATCGAACAAATATTTTATCTGTGTTATAATTCCAAATATTTTATCTCTGTTATAATTCCAAATATTTTATCTGCGTTATAATTTCGTTTGGCGTTATTATTTCTTAATATTGTTCCATTTCGAAAAAGGAATGATGTAGACTGGAGCCAACTGCGGAAACACAAACACTTTGTTGGTAGAAGAATAGCTTGGGCACAATTTTTAAATCTCTCCTGAGTTCTACAAGAAATGTTGTTGCATATAAGTTGACCTCAGCCTCAAATATTAAAGCGTGTTCGAATAACAGCGAGACATCGGAGATCCGGCAAATCGCGGTCCCCCCCCCCCAATGAAGGGATACGTAGAAAGAAGGGAATTATGCCATCTACTTTGCGAATAATTTTGTTTTTAAATCATTAACCACCTAATCGATTGTTCACTCATTCTGGAACTAATAAAACTGAAGGTTCTCGTTAAAGCAATACGATCTAAAGATATATTTCACGTAGATCACTTTAAAACTAATTTAGAATTTCAAAATTGTATAACTAGAGCAACAAGAACAGCAAATATACTTAGTACACAACTCGACATCTTTGGACATACACTGAACCGATTTACAAATATAGCAATACTAGCTATTAAAACACACACTATGTAATTCCTTTATGTTTTACTTTTATATTATAACATCATTTTTGTTCTTTTCTTTTTATATACTATTTATAAGGTTACTATGAACTATGTATATAAACTCCATGTAACTCAAAAGGGCCTTACTAGTCCGTTAATAAAGAATAATAATTATTAGACTGCAAAGTAAACCTCGGTAAGCTAGAAAACAATATTGCATCTACATCGTCTATATATGGTGCGCGCGGTTTATGCACGCACCGTCCTGCAACATAGGGTCAACGTTTCAGCTTACATTGCGCAAAAGCTTCTCATCGACTCTGCTTTTAACTCTACCGCGACGTTGAAATATCAGAATTATATTTTTGCGGGGGTTGTTTCAACTTTGCTCGAGCGTACATTTCCCTGTTTTCTGTCTCCAGTTCCCGCAACGTGTCTTGTATCTCATCTAGCGTTCGACGGAGAGAGATTAAAAAATCCGGGAATCAGACGTTACGTCGTATCGGCGGGCAAGGCAGCACCGGACGAGCAGGTGTAACAAGGTGTCGCACTTTGATAGGTGTATCTCGCACAGGAGGCGTCACGACCTGTCCCAGAGGCCTCGGTTAATCTGCGTACCTCGAAACAATAATGTTATGTGTCCACAGCGATAACGTGTCTCCTACGACAATGAAAAATCCTGGCGGCGTACTGTGCACGTGTTAGGGGACCCTCGGGAGTCCACCTGTCTCTTGGCTTGCCATATTAACTGCTAGACAATGCTCGAATCCTGCCACCGCGCCGTTCCCCGAGCACTGAGAGGCCAACGCCTAAATCAGACCTAATCCGGACCATATCCAGACCAAGTCGCGAGACACTGTCGCTGCTTATTACTTACAATTGAAGCCAGACATTTCAAAACAGCACACCGTTCAACACTATACGAGTCATCGACGACATCATTATTTTCTAGTTACACAAATTTATCTAATTCGATTTAAAATTTTATTTTTAATGGAGGCCTATCAAATAATAATTTTGAAAGAATTTCTAACATTATATTAACACATTACCGACGGGAATAAGAATTCTCGATTTATGCTACACATTGTAGCGTATATTTATTACTGTTCTTCTGACAGACGAATACGTATCACTCATGAAAATTGCAATAAAATATATTAACTACAGAAATACTTTTATATATTAAAATATACTAATTACAAAATATTCACATTTTTGGTATACACATGTTGAAGGAATTCTATATTTGTTTAAAATCACGAATCGTATAGGAAAATTCTAATAAAAATGCCTCGTCGTTAACGTGATAACTTAAACAGTTTTATGGGTCACAGGTGAGATTACCGTAGTCTTTAAACAATTTATTAAGAATTTCAGTTGGTATTAAAAGAACTATCAAAAAACTGTCGACGGATACAGTGTTGAAACAATGCAAAAATTTCGCTAAAGAATGCTCGCAAGGAAAAAGGTGAAGAAAATTGATAAAGGAATAAAGAAGGCGAACGAAAAATTGTCTTGAACTATCGATTGACGGGCTCGTGCCATTTCGGAATGCATGGCTTCAATTTCAGACTACCAAGGTGCACCAGATGTGCAAAGATTTTACGACGCCCGGAACGTCTTGGGGCTAATTGCTGCAGCGAACAATATGCTACTTGTACGTTCCGCAGCATATTTTACGGAGCGCAGCATGCATTCCTTCGCATTCGAAGTGGCAGCGTTCCATCGGGCGATGTTGGGCGAAGCATCGCGCAGGTGAAAACAGCTGCATTTCCATTCGACATTTCCATTCGACAATTCCATATGGACGGTTCAGGAGAGTCTAACCGAGGAGCCTTAAAGTGAGTCCGCCCAGCCTGGCGAGCGGACCGGAACTTAAAGCCGCGGTTCCTTCCTGCTGGCAGCCCCTCCGGGCGCGACTAATTAATTCTGGTCCACGTTGACAGACGGGAGAGTACAAGTTCAGCCACCCCGCTCGCAATCGTAACCAGGCAGAGCCAAACAGAAAACAGTCCGACGCGAGGGAAGGGCGAGACGGAGCGGTAGGTAGGGTTGGTCGCGCGATAAAATTTCGCATCCGGCCGGGCAGCATCTACGGCAGAATCTCGACCTACGTTCAGGTGATCCGGCCGCTTCCGTCCAAACATTCGCAGACGATTCGTAAATTCGGCGGAAAAAGGAGGGTGGTCCGTAGGGGTGGATGTCGCGACGGCAAGCAGAACGATAGAGGAGTTTTGGGCGTATGCGGTGTGCGACTACCCTCTCCGTTTCACCTTTGGAGCCTCGTTTCACCCTTCCGCGAGTCCCTCTCTCTCCCTCTCGCTCTCTCTCTCTCGCTCTCTCTCTCTCTCTCTCTCTGATTCTCTGTTGTTCTCTCCTGCTCTCCGCGGTCTCCGTCGCACCATCCACCCCCGTGAAATCGACGTTGCGCGTTTATCGAACGACTGCGCGCGCACCGATAACAGGGATGGGGCGTGCGAAGTGTTGGTTGGTCGCAGAGGAGGCGGCGGTGGACGAACGAACGTAGGGAGCCGTACGAGCGACGTCGACGACGAGGACGAGGACGAGGACACGGCGACGGCGACGTCGGCGAACACGGGAGCCACCGGACAGACACGAATCGGAGGCCGCCGTGCGATACGCGATCCGTTTGCTCTCCGACTCTCTCTCGTTCTGGCGAACGCTCATCCTCTCGCGTTGTCAACAAGCTGATACTGCAGCTCGTGGTAGTCGTGCCCGTGCCCGTGCCCGTGCTGCCCGTTTGTCGTTCAGCCTCTGCGAGAGACCACCGTGCGCATACCAACGTTATCTGTCGTCTCTCGACGGTTCGAGGGATTTGTTACACTCGGTCCTCTTGGCACATCTGTGAGTACTGGCCTGGTAAACAAACGGGAACGAGTTTCCGTTCGATGGGACCAACGGTGACGACATTGCCAAGTAGTGATTAATACGCGGTTGCCCGCGCGTGGATTATACATCGTATCTGTTTGTCGACCGCTGTCAAGATCTCGAGGTCTTTCGCTAGAGGGATTCAGGATTTCTTCGACCAGTGTTGTTCGAGTGAAACGGGAGTGCATCGGAAGTGCTGGTGCAGCCTCGACTGGCTCGGAGGGAGATTGGACCGATCTCCCGAAATAACGAGAGAGAAAGGGAGAGAGGGAGAGAGATAGAGAGTGAGGGAGTGAGGAGGAGAGAAAGAAAGAGAGAGAGAGAGAGAGAGAGAGAGAGAGAGAGAGAGAGAGAGAGTAGCGTCCTGAGGGCCCCGAGCATCGCTTCTGTATTTTCGTTCACCTGGTTCGTCCTCCCTCCGAGTGGCGGAGGGCGGTGAAGCATCGATCGCTCGCCATTTTGCACGACCACCGACATCTTCTCCACGCATCGACGACATTTTCCCTCGTGACTAGTCGCCCCGCGAAGACACTTCTCGCGGAATCGTGGGTGGAACGTCTCGCGGAGGTTGGTTCATGCGAGGTCGGACCGGTCCTAACTTTCTCGCGAGCCTGTTCGTTTATTGATCGCGTCCAACCGCGACAGAGTCGTCGGGGTGGTTTCTTCGAGTGCGAGGAGACGTTACGCGCGGCACAGCCGATATAGTTTACTGCTGTTTGGTGAACGAGGAGAAGGCGAAAGGAACGTCGACGAGGCGACAAGGGCTCGAGGGAGGCAGAACTAAAGGCCGCGAAGGAGAGGGCAGAAGGAGCAGAAGCAGGAGGCAGGCTCGTTTAGGTCGAAGTTAGAAGTCAGCAGGCTGGGAGGTCGGCTGAGTGAAGTGTTGGGTCCCGTCGTGGAGGAGGCCATCGAGCCAGGGGATGCGACTCCGCTGACGGGGCCCCCGAGGGAGTCCTCGGTTCCCCGAGCGCCCCCGCCACCCCCGCAGCGCGTTACCACACCGAGACCGCCGAGACCTCCGCCCACTACGTCTCAACAGACACAGAAACCGGGTCATCAGGCCCTCGAGTCGACCTCGGACGGCCCGAATCCGGGTCACCAGGCCCAGAACCCCGGCCAGCAGCCGCAGAACCAGAGCCAGCCGGCTGCTAACCCGGGGCCCCAGCAGAACCCTGCTCAGCAGAGCCAGAACCCCGGCCAGCAGGCCGCGAACCCGGACCACCAGCCAAATCCGGGCCCCCAGGCCCCGAACCCTGGCCAGCCAACCCAGGGCGCCAGTCGGCAGATTCCTGCTCAACAATCAACACAGACTCAGACTCAGCCTCAGCCTCAGGCCCAGCAGCAACCTGCGCTACAGCACCAAGTGTCTCAGTCTCAAGCGCAACCGCAGCCTCAATCGCAGCCGCAATCCCAGCCGCAATCCCAGCCGCAGCCAGCGCAGCAACCACAACAACAACAACAACAACAACAATCGCAGGAACAACGTGCCGCCAGCATGGGTACCGTGATGTCGTTGACTCCGTGCGACAAACGCGGATCGGTGTTCCCGCCAGCGGGTCACCAGCATCCCGCCGACTTCACGCTGAACAATTTCAATTACGAACAGCTGAACAATGCGAAGAACCGTGAGAACAAGAGCAGCGTCGCCGCGGTGGCGCCGGCGCCGCCCTCCGGCCACCCGCCCACGAACAAGAACTCGTTGCAGAACAACAACATCAACCTGAACAACAACGACAACGCCCGGATCATCTCCGAGAAGAACGCCCTCGAGAAGAACCTGAAGAAGCACTCGTTGTTCATCAACGCCCTGTCGTGGAAACGGTTCAGCACCTCCAACAACAACAAGAAAAACCTCGACAACAACAACAAGAACACCGCGTTCAGGCAGCCGCTCGATAACATACCCATCGTCGACAAAAACAAGAACATACAGACGCCTCAGGTGAGTGACTCGACGACGCGTCTCCTCCATTTTGCTTCGGACCGTGCACAGGCCAGACGATGCGCCGTTTTCATATCGGGCTCGCGGATCTCTCGGCGTGTTTGCTACTTTCGCGAATTCTTTGATGAAATCGTGAAATTTTTGCTTGCGAAACATTCGCGGAGCATATTTCCGCATGGGTGCTGATAGAACGCTTCTGTTGTTTTCATGTTGTTAACATTGCACTCGTTTCGGAGAAGAAACAATTCTCTGCTGGTCTCCTCCTTGGTTCTTTGAAATTGACATTGGCGATAAATTTGAACTTTGCACACGCAGATCCGCAATCCGATTTGCATCGTTCGCCTAGAAAGCTTGGAGAAAACGAAGGTCGGCTAATTGTTAGTCGCAGACGTGAAATTAACCGAGAAAGTTCGCGATGCTTCTAGGGTTCGCCGACTATTAAACTGTGCACGCACACGTTGCATCGATTAAAGGCGAGCTTATTTGACCCTCGTGCTCAGCTCGAACATGGTCACAGGAAAGTGACTTTCCTTCGTTCTCGTTTTACAACTTGAAATACGAGATTACGTAAACACTAGAATATTCGATAGTTATATTTTTCAAGTTTTCTACACTAAGCAGGAAAGTCAGCAAATTGTGAACGGATAGCAAAAGTTGTTAGATTTGGGGAGAAAATGTGTCCATCGCTCGAATGAACTCTCTGTTTCGAATGGAACAGTCAAATGTCTCGGCCGCCTAATAAAATGTCAGGCTGCCGAGACTAACTTGGGTCTCCGCGAGCGGAACGAGTCTTGTTATTAACAGGCGTGCACGCGGACTGCATAGTGGCCCATTTCCGCTTCGAAGCCCCGAACAAGTGTCTTGGAAGTTCCGTGCGAGGAACATCGAAGGTGCTTTGACCCCGAGCAACGATCGAAAGCGTATCGATCCTCTCGGCGTGTTTCCCTCCGCGTTTTTCCAGGCACGTGCTGCGCCTACGCCATTTCCTTCCCACCGTTTTATTAGTCGATTCCTATCGACCGTCGAATCTCCGAGGATTCGTGGAATCGAAGCGGGCGCCGTAACGTTCACTTTTGTTTCTCGGGGCAGACGAAACCGCCGGCGTCGAACAACAACCATACAACGCACAATCCGACGTGCGAGAAGCTCATGCAGAAGCCGTTACCTCCAGTGCCCAGGAAAACTGTGATCCAAGCCTCGACCTCCGAATTGCTCAAGTGCCTCGGCGTCTACCTCCACAGGAAGTGCACCCGTTTAAGAGACTTCCGGGTGAACGACGCCGTCATGTGGCTGAAAGCCGTCGACAGGAATCTGGTGATTCAGGGCTGGCAGGTAAGTCGATCTCCTGGATCCCCGGCGTGACCTATAAACTTTCGTCGCGGCTCCGCGAAATGTCATTCCACTCGCGACGCTCGTCTGAAACGAACAACCAAAAAGGTTAGGGCGCCGATGCGACGTAAACAAATTGTTTGTCAGAGTTCACGGTGCTGCTTTAGAACGGAGTTTTCGACGTGTTAATCGTCCGCAGATTTAACCCTCTTGGTACCGAACAACGATATATCGTTGCTGGCTATTGACGAAAAGATAGTTTTCTTAATCTTTTTATTAAACAACAATTTCATTTTTTATTTCTTCCCCTTTTTGAATTTGTTATTTATCAGGCATTTCAAAATTCTTGCAATTTCTTTCCGAAACTTTATCAAACTTCGTTAAACGAGTTTTAAACATTTCGCTCAGATACGGACTCTTTTGGCCGGTAGCTAAGAGGGTTAAGACAATCTTTTCAATCTCTTAATTCGCATAAAATTAAGATTCCGCTTCTCGAGTCTTTCTATCGAACACCGTCGTTAACGATTTGAACGTAGGAGCAAGTCTGGGAACGAGCGTTTCCGATACGAGAGAGTGAGAAAAACGAGGAAGAGAAACGCGCGGTAGAAATTGAATTGATGACGCATCTATCGATTCCAGCAAGAACTCGAGGAAAACGGTATTCCTAATAATGAAATTGAACTTTAATTGGACGTAACTTTTTATACGTCAGCCAGCATCGAGGTCAGAGCCGACGGAACGATGCGTTATATCGCCGGCTATAATATAACCGAAGAAGTTTCAGTTGTGGTAGCCTGCGGTTTTGGTAACGAGACCGTGTTTGCTATAACTTCGCCGGCACCGTAGCTCTACCGTGGCATACTTTCCATTCAACGTGCGGTAAAACTGCGACCAAAAATCGTACATTCAACTTTCCCTAGGTCGTTTTAAAGGAGACACCTCGCTCTATAAAACGATCCTAGATAGACGATCGTGCAATACTTCTTCATGAAATTGCAACAATCCGAAGTTCCCCGATACTATTCTAAAGCACTGCATCCATTCAGAGTCGAATAAAACGTTAAATAAACATCGAACATCAAATTCTGGGGGTCATTGTAAAGCGGAAGCTTCAATCTTAAAGTGCTATGTAGTGAATTTGGTTGCCCGAGTAATTTCTAAATGTTTTTAGAAACCGTTTCAAGGGACGCATCGCGCAAAGCTTGCTCGTCCCGTTCAAACAATCCCCTTGGACGACCAAAGAGAAACAGTTGCGGTTGTCCTAGGTTCGCAGGCCGGTCTATCTTCGGGCGGACCGGGCTGATAAACTTAGTTCAAACATTTTAGTGAGACTGACGCCGGCTGATAGTACACGCCCGACGGTGTTCGAGCCCTGATACCGTGGGCCGCGATTACTAATAAATTGTTTGAGTAACGTTGCCGCTCGAGGGACGAAGCCCGGCGCTCGATATCGGCCCAATTAACGGCGACGCGATAATTAATATTTATCCTTCGCGATGTAGCCGATATCCGATTAAGGCTTATCACTCGAGCACCGTGATAGTGAGTTAATTAACGGCGGATTCGCTTTGTTGACGATCGAACCACCGCTCCGCGGCGAGCCGAGCTGTGCTACCGACGATGATGCCGCCGCCACTGCCGCCACCATAGCGCGCCGTCGCGATCATAACGTTGCATAACGATCGAGCACGCCAAGGGAAACAAAAGTTCGCCAGACCGTTCTAATTGAGAGCGTGCTTCCGCCGGCCCGGAAAAAATCGGCCCCGATCGTCGGCGTCCATTTCTGAGTCGGTGCACATCGGTCTAAAGTGGCGAGAGCCAGCCCACTCTTACTTGTTAGGCGAAACGAGATCCGCACGCGTCAGATCCCGAACACCCGGAGCACCCTCGACTACTCTCCTGGCGGACTCCTTCTCGCTCTATCGACGGTACAGACACGATAAAAAGCTCGCAGCAAAGGCTCGAGGAACGTCAACTTTGTCCAAAAGTCCCGTCGCGTTTCTGAAAACTTCACTTTAGTATGTTCGCCTCTGTAGAGCATAAAATTGTAGATTAAATGGAGGAGTCTGTCAAGAATTACTTTCGGAAACATATTTATAGTTGTTGCAGTGACTTAAATTCTGTTAATTCGACGTGCAGTTTACTGAGCACATTTCTTGTCAAACAAAATGTTGTAGGATTTCAGAGGACTTTCATTTGAACACTTCATTTGCCGACCGTCCAACAGTTATTTTCATCACAAAATTACTCGAAGACCATAATCGCCCCACCTGTAATCTAGCAAATTATTTGGATTAATCCAAAGTATCAAGTTTTCTTGACAATATTTAGAAGAAAATGATTCAGCTACTCTTAGACACTGCGAATGAAATGTTAACGGAAGAACTCTTTAAGATCAATACAGATTGGAGTAGCATTAAACGAGGTCGTCCTGTAGTATGAATCTGAAACTGTGAAATTAAATAGCCAGACGAAATGTCAATATTTCACGCCACCAAAAATGGAAATAGGAAAACAAGAAACGCCAAGTGTTCGATATCTTTGATCTGCTAAGCGATTTTCGCGCGCAGTCGTAGAAGATGGATTACGGTAAAGCCACCGAACATGGGCCGGACGACACGCAGAATAGACATTGCAACTGGGTGAACGGTCGTAAACTCTTGGAGGGTAGTGTATCGTGTGCAAAGGCGACCCACGGGAATACTCGTAATGAGAGTCGCTGGGGGCACGTTAGTCACAATATGTCGCAAAGGGAATCAAGAGCCGGTACTACTTTTCGCGGAACGAGACACCGGGTTTCCATTTAGCATCCCATATCCATATGGCACTCGGCAGAGCGATGAACCAGCCCCGGTCGAACGCATAACACAACAGTCTCTCTCACTCTCCGAGCATGTGCGCGGCCGCGAAGGACGCCATCGATCAAGCGGTTTCCCTATGAGTCCGCTTCGATTTCGGGCGAATTTCACGTTTATGCTAATGGGGGCTGTGCGACGGGATTGCGGCCTATGCAAATTTGATGGTCGCCGCTCCCCGCGTGGCTGCGATCGACCTACGCCACCGTGAGCCGCGATTCTCCTTGGTCGCGGAAAGAAATGTCGATCCCGGAGGCCGCTTTCCGGGTGAAGGTGAACTCGACGTTTTGCATTCGGCGCTCCCTGCGGAGGAATCACGCTGAGGCCGCAGAAAATTGTTCTTCTAAAGCACAGCAGCGAAGCAAACTTTCATTAACATTTCGACCGTCGCGTCATTCATGCTTGGATTGCGTCAATTTTTAACCGGACCTTCGAAGTCATTTTTATCGTACTACATACGAAAGGACTGAGTGTTAGGAAAATGTGTAGAATATAAAAATGTCGAATAAATAATTGTTTCCGTCAATTTTAAATTCCTAGTTCCAGTTTCATCACTTGACGTATTAAAGGCTAATCGAATATCTACAGAACTCGTCATGTTCGAGAATTTCTTTCGGAAATATTAGTGGAGCTGTTTCTTAAATGAGTTGCTTATTCAATAGTACATACATTGTACAATCTATAGTAATTTTTGTGTTGAAAAATAGTAGAAAATGCCCGATTTAGTCTGTCTCTAACAAGTCATTTTTAGTAATTTAGCGGCGCAGGGTTTCATAAAGATTTTCTGGAAAAATATAGTCCAAATCCCCGTTTAAACATGTTTGGACGTTATTTATGTAACAAAAAGTGCACCGTCGCATTCGAGGCAGCCCACGGTGTTGTTCCACATAAGAACATCGAAATAGATTTTACGGTAGAACGACAACGAATTTTATAAAACTGAATATGCGAAACTGTCTCGGAAAGGTTCCCTTCATCCTCGCACGAGAAACCAGTCGATTAAGGTTCCAGCTCGTTTCTACATTTTATTGCCCACACAAGGGTTAATGGAAAAGAGCGGATTATGCTCGAATGCCGGTCACAGAGGCAATCTATTGGTCGCACGGGATCGCTTTTCGTTCCCGTTCCCGTCGGAGTCTCTTTTGTAGCTGTCAGACGAATCTTCCGGGGGTGTGGGTGTCGCAGAACGGTGAAAAAAGTTTCGCCGGTGGGTCCTGACCTTATTCCTCGGCTGGAAGTTTCCGGGAATCGGAACCTGGCACCTAGCTCGCCCTCCTCAAACATTCACCGGCGTTTGCGTCATCCGAAATCCCTTGCGAGAGATGGTGTAATCCAGCGAATGTAATAAATCCTTGGATTATGAGCGAGGGCTAGCAAGCCACGATTTCGTAGAAGCAACGCTTCGCCGCGGAAAACAAGATCATCAGCATGGTTTCCCGATCTCCTTTAGACAGTCGCGTCCTTAACCCTCTTAGTGCCGAACAAACGAATTTTGTAAAATCTGATAATTAGTGAATCCAAAAAGGGAGGAGAAATAAGAAATCAAATTGTTATTTAGTAAATATAGTAGGAAAAAAATATTGTTTCAAGACTAACCAACAACACCGTTGTTCGGCACTAAGAAGATTAAGAAAAATCATAAACAACTGACAAAATTCTCCAAGAGACTAAATTTTAATTTTAAGAGACTCGCGATGTCATCCTCAAGCTGATTATGAGCCAAGATGTCACATCTAAGCTGACTTATTCCACAGCGAGGAAGAATTATTAAGAGTGATTAACCCTTTGGCTACGGCAGTCTTTGGCACGGCCGTTGTTTTTCGTCAGACATGCAGTTCTGAGGAAGTATATTAAAATATTCAATATATTGAATTTTATTACATTAAACCAACGTTACTTGAAGTGAACAATAATTTCAAGCTTTTTTTACAATATATAACGTAAATATTACACAATATATAATTAATCAAATTTAATAATAAACGGGGACGAAATTTCATCTGGACGCCTATTGGCGACTACAATACCGGAAAGTCAACATGTTTCGGATGCCAATAGGCGTCAACAGTAGTCAAAGGGTTAATAAACTGCATGAACGCATAAGCATTTATAAAGTAGATCAAATTCGAAACAATGGGGACATTTAAAGAATTTAACGATGCTATCAATGTCACGTTCAACTCATCGAAATGATTTAAAAAGGAAACAATTGATCTCGCATCTTGCAATCAATCCAGACAACTTTTATTTTGCATAAAAATCCGCAGTCTCGTGATCAATCGGCAGATACCCCCGAAGTAGGTAGTAATGGCCGCACGAGGTCAGCCGAATGTTTTCGGCCGGTAGGTCCTGCGACTCGCGGTGATCCGAAAGCAGCTTCGATATTCGATATTCATGAAGCCCGGTGCTCCCGTTTTGTTCTCTCGATTTATCCTCTCACCTTGACGAACACGCGAGTGCAGAACAATTCCCTGAAACGAAGCAGCAGCGCCCAGTGAATTTATCGGCATTGTTTCAGCGACGCGAACTTTCGCGGCCATTCGATACACGCCACGCGGCTGGATCGTTGTTCTCGCCTCGCGATTATCGCCGCGAATGACAGCCGGCCGCCGCGATCCCTTTCGCAGTCCCTTTTCGCCACGAGGCCACGAAGGTCATTATCGATCATCCCCGGTTTACCCAGCCGCCGCACTCCTCGCTGCTGTTAACGCTTCGCGGAAGCACGGGGAACCTGGAATCAAACTTTCGACATTGAAAATTCATGGAAACGCAACCACGCGTGTTCGTTACACGTACGGTATACATGTCGCACCGGTTTTCAGATCGCAATCAGTTGACGAAAACTTTTCAAGATTTTCGGAAACTAGGACGAATATCCGTCGCAGAACATGGCCGCGCTTTCCGAAATTGGCATAGGTTGGGAATTCTTTCTTCAGAAAAACTTAGCGCCGGATTTCTATGGATTCCGATGGCATGTTACCGCACATTTTAGGAAGAGGAAAACATTTTTTGTAGCGCCAAGTATGTTGCTCGTCCAGATCCGCGGAAGTATTTTGGCGCAGCTCCAGCATTCGAATCGTGCCTCGCTACGCCGAGCGTCTTCCGATTCTCTCGAAATTGGAAAACCAAGCGATTTCGTAGTCGAAATGAATTCGCGGGTCAGAGAGGTGCAAAATTGACGGAACGCGGCGACTTTCGGTGCGTCAGAATTCGATAACGTTCCTGGAACGAGCTGCGATCGATCGAGAGCACTCGGTGCCGAACCAACAATAGCCAAAATCCGAACAGGCTGGGACACCGCGAGAGCAAAATCCGAACACGGTAGAATCATTTCATCGGATGATCCCGCTGGGTCGCGAGAGGACCTCCGTCGTGCGGCGATAAAGGAATTAAAAAATTCGTCGGGGTCCGAGAGAGCTTAAACTAGTTAGTAGTCGATTTTCTGGGCATAAAGATAAGGGCTCGGTTTGGGGGACAGTTTTATCGGCGCCGAACCCTCCGCCCGTAATCAACGTGGGAAATCGTCGGTCGGCCGGCTCCATTATCAACGCGGAACGTACGAAATCAGTGTGTTTGCTCGTGATTTCTCTGACCCTGCTATTCTCGTCCAATCAAGTCGAGAAGTCTTTCCCGGCTCAGAAATCCAGGGAGTAAACAACGATTCTTGGAAAACCGGTGATGAGAAAGAGCACGGTCGTTTGCGTGGCCGGTTAAAATTACTCGATCGATTCGCAGGATCGTGCGGACAGAGAGAGGAACACGCGTCACAGGAAGAAGAGGCGAGAACGGTGACTATCTTTTTCGTAGGCGGAACGACGCACGGCGTTTCACGATGAAAATGAGGACTATATTCGTGCCCTGTTATTTGTACGTTATTTATTACAGGAAGGACGTAAGCCATCGTGTCTTGATCTTAGAATCTAATTCCGGTGTTACTGTTTCACTCGTAGAAGAAACGAAAAGATAGACTGCAGATCTTATAGATATATTAGGTTGGGGAATAAGTTATAAATAAGTTAAGGGAATAAGTTCGTAGCGTTTTTATATTTTATTTTATTTTACAACGATTTGTTGCTGTTTGACAAAGTGTATAATATTCATTCGATAGAGCCGTTTCTGCTCTACAAAACTGTGCAAAACGTCTTTTCAAGTTATTTAATTTGTTATTACTTTTGAGGCTGTAGCGACACACGGTCGGCGATCGTAATAACCAGTCGAGCTGTCCGCTTGCAGATTTCAAGGGATTGGCGAAAAAAAACATTCCTTGACGTTTGCAAGGACGGAAATTACATTATTCCTTTATTTATTTATTACTTTCACGTAATAAAAAAAATAATAAATAATAAATAGTAAATAATGGATTAATTTATTGCTATAACTATTAACACAGTTTTGTAGAGCAGAAACAGTTCTATCGTATGAATATTATACGCTTTGTCAAACAGCAACAAATCGTTGTAAAATAAAAGAAAATATAAAAACGCTAAGCTTCCATAAAACCTTTCATAGACGACGGATTTTTCGCGTTTATAATGAGATGACGAAATGCAAAACTCTGAAAAGGTCTAAAGAGTATAAGAACACTGCTTGTATTATTTTAAATCATCATTGTTGTATTATTTTTATATTACTGGACTGCTAATTTGCAACACAAAATACAATCATGAAAGTTTCATAATTTAATTATCTTATTCCCAGCTTATTCAAATTATTGAAAATAGAAATAAACACTTACGTAGTTCCTGTTTCTTGCAAAAAATTCTCCAAATATTGCATAAATGACCGCAGCCTAATTATTACACTTACTGAAAGAGAAGAATTATTTGTATCTAACTCATGGTCTCTCTAACTTTATTTTTCACACAGATCCGCGGTCTATTCAAAAGAGGTTTGGTTTACCAACCGGAGTGTTCTCTGTGGTGAAAAACCAGTCGAAATAGGATCGTTCGTGAAAACGCTCGTTTTCCAGTGAATCCGAAAACCGTGTAACAGCGTGCGGATCCGTTTACGAGCCTCGTAAAACGAACGCCGAGCGTCACCGCTCGTTTGGATCGTGTTGCTCGTCGCCGTTGATAAATCGTCGCGCGATTTGTCACCTCGCGGGATCGATCCCCGTCGGCCACCAGACGGAAATCGATGACGGTGTGTCGAACAGGGAGGAGCTCCGCCGGAGCGGAATAAAAAATGGATCCGCGACGGGCAGAAGCTTTCAGCGCCGGGCAAATTGAGTTTCTGTCGATCGGTAAGGGTTGTTTTAGAAATTCCGTGTAATGGCTCTCTCTACGAGGGAGAAGGTGGAAGCGTCCGGAACGATCGAGGGATGACGTGGCGTATGAAACGCATCTCCGCAGCCGTGAGAGCCTTTAAAAGCCACCGGTGTTCCAGTATTTCGCGATGACGGGGGTGCGCGAGCAAAACCAACCCCGCCGTCGGCGTGCACCGCCTCGTGCGCACATCCGTCGGCGTATCCGTGTGCGTATCCGTCGGCGTATCCGGCCGCGTGTTTATTCGTCGCGACGAGTGCACGAGGTAAATATACACGGTGGCTTTCACTGTCGGAGGATCACTCCAGCGATCGTCGCCGGGCCACCCTGTTCTTCAACCCCAAATCCTACTAACCCTTACCCCGGACGTCAACCACTCGCTCATCTCATCTCCGATGAGAGTTCTCCTGCTGATTCAATTTCCCGCCGCGTTTCGCATAATTTCTCCCTACGTAAATTATTGCTACGTCGCCTCCCGGTTCTGGAAAACGGATTCATCGGGAACGAATTCGCAGGATCTTTATATTATTGAAAGAATATTTTTACCATTATTATTTATTAATTAAACGGTTAAAATGCTCTTTAGATCAGAGAATATGATATGTACAGTGGTATCATTCGGAAATACATCGCGTAAATTGCGTAAATAAAGATTTTTATGCTCTCTCATAAAATATTGAGAGAGCATAAAATGTGACACCTGTTCTTAATACTTTATCGATCGGTCGTTCGGCTGTAAAAATTTATATCTATGTAGAGTAATTAAATCTACTAACATTTTGATATTTTTATAACATTAGCGTTAAACGAAACTTATTTTGTTTATTTTATTCATTTCATTCATCACGAAAGACAGTTATATATAATAATGTGGGTGCTTACAGCAGAACAATCTAACATTTTTACCTCAATAATAGGTAACAAAATATTGGTTGCCATGTTCACGCTACCGGTCGGTGAAGTGTTAAGTTTCTATCTCATTCAATGTGCGATTAAAGCATAACAGTGTCGAAGTCAACAAATTGAATTAACACTAAAGCTAAACCGCCGATCAACACGAATGCCAGTTGCTTTTTAAGGTTCTACCAAAAACTCTGTCAAAGCAAACGAATAAATCAACGAAGTCGTGCCCGCATTCTAATAAAAATCGGAAAAACTCTAAATAGACGAAGTCTTCTGATTCTTATAAAGTATAAAGCAACGTTAGGTTTTTCTTAGCGATTAGTAGATTCACCGCGAAAAGATCACGAGCTTCGAGTCACGTCGCAGCAGCATCCCCTGTATTTAGAACGAGTAAGCTCGCAGAAGAAGCTGCGTGGCGGGGGAGAAAATATTTTTGTTGCGTCGTAACGAGCTCCGTCCCCCTCCGAACCTGTTCAAAGGTGCACCCCACGTCGCGGCCCGTTTCCATGAGCACGGCCGGGCCAAACGGCGGGTCAGAGCTGCAATTTTTTTTAAAGTAATCCCTTTCCGTGGAACGTCTTCCGAGCGCAAGGAGCTTTGGGGGTTCGGGAAGAGGTAGGCGGTCTCCCCTTCGCAATTAAAACCGAAGGGTGAACGTACCCTATCCCGAGGCCCCCGCATATTTCCACACTCGGGCAAGGGGCGGCTTTTGCGACGTTGCCGCTGCCGCTGCCAGCGTATCGTGCACCCGACCCCACGGCCTCGGCGCCCACCCCTCCGGATCTCGGTAGTACACCAGCCCTGACACAGCAGGATTGCTGCACACATTTTCCGCAGCATCACTCGCCGCGCGCCGTCCATGCTATGTGCAGCGCCTAATCGATTTCTATCGTTGTTTATAATTAACCCCGCGCGCTCCAATTTCCGACGGCCCGAAGAAAGGGAAAAAGAAGGAAAGAAAATGCGCGCGCGAATTAGTGCCGCATGGGGGCTGATCTGGGAAATTGTGTCGAGGCGACGCAACATCCGCGTAAATAGAAGTACTTGAAAAGTGTTCCGGGGACGCAATTTCGGGGACGAAGAAATCACCCTACAGGGAGAGAATATTGAAAATTATGAAAACTAACGGGGCGAATTTTCCGGAGATAATCAAGACTGAAATGAGAAAGGGAGGCTGTGACAAAATATGACAAAAGAAACAAGATTAATTACCGTTTTCTTGTTATTTATTTGTGTTCGAATAAATTAAAAAATGTGTATATTTCTTAATTATTATATTACTCCTTTAAAGGTTTCAATTATTATCAAAAATAAAAAATTGAATGTTGGGATGACGAGGTTGGGAGATGAAATGGTACCTCATGTCTTAAATAGTTTATTCCAACTCCACGCGACAATGAAATCAACGTTTATCAATGTAACTTATTGCAATTTGAACATAACATAATGTTACGCTTTATCACTATATTAAAAGTATAACGGTTAGAAAAATATGAAGCTGTGCGAGCTACGACTAGCTCGGTAGGCTGACCTGGAGCGACTGACCCATTCCTTCGTAGGCCCTTAGTTAAATAGGAATGGTGGTGCAATAAACATCAGGTCAAAACAGCACATTTCCTGATGCGCATGTATCGCGCATTTCGGTGCACAGTCCAACATTAAATTTATATAATATAAATATGATCGATTTACATATGCTATCAAGGTATGGCTATACTCATGGAAAATTGATTCATGATTTCTCTAACGATGTACTCGTTACACCTTGCGCCGTTGGAAGCCTCGATGTCCGATAAATCACGGCTGTGGCGAATTATTGAATGCCCCGGTTACGTAAAACATCGTTCGATCGATCCTCCACGGCGTGTTCGATTGGCTCTCCTGCCAAACTGACTACCCCACGGCGAAGACAGCCGGCCGTAACGTTTCCTCGAGAAACTCGGCGAGCCCCGTGCAACTTCCAGTCCGGAGTTTTCTCTCCGGAACCCGTTGGCCCCGCCTTTCGAAGTTGATGACGCCTCGCGGAGACAATCCCCGCATAATTGCCAGCAATTCGCGCGGCGACTTCGACGCAAGTGGGGCAATCAGATGCTCTGAATAATTTTCCTCCGCCTAATTTGGCGCGGCTCGCGTAACAGCCTCGGACAGCGAGGAATCCTTCCGCCGTGGACCGTCACGGCTGGTAGCGCTCCTGAAAAATTGACTGCCTTTTCCGGGGTATACGAAGTCTCCCAACTTCTTCGGCGAGTCGCGAGCAACTTTCCGGCAGATCACCGCGACGCGTCCCATTTTCCACGGAGACGCTCGCCGCAGCTGCAACACGTTGCATCGATCGAACGTCCGCGCCGGCGATGCACCGGAACTTCGGACAAATCTGTTTTGGCAATCGCCCCGAACACTTAAAAGTGCACGAAATCGCATACCACGATGACTTGTACGTCGTCCTCCAACGCCAGTAATGCCCGCACTAATACCATTACCGCGGAACACGTTTCTCCTGTTCATTCGGCACACGCGTCCGTCAGCGGATTCAATTTGCAATGGTCGACCATGAAATTATAACACACCTAAACCCGTTTGCAGGTTTCGTTTGAAAGATTCGCGCTTCCTCTATGTTGTACGTGTTGCGTACCATTTGCTGAATGAACACGTGCAAAAGATTTGGACACCCTATAACAACAAAGCTGCAGAGAGAAGCGGAAGTATATTTGTCGACACTGATTGCACTATATTGCGAGATATTGGAAGAAAGATTGCCGTTTGTTTGACAGGGAAACAGTGTGAATTGTCAACCAATTGCTATCTCCCATTGATTATTGTGATCGACTGTCCACTGTAAGAACCATTTTTTCAACCGAATGGTGACTCAGTATGATTATATTCTATTTTATTTCTATTTCATTGTCTATATTTCGATAGAACGAATTCTTTTTGCGTTACAAAGAATAGAAATAGAAAGTGATAACTGTCGAACAAGCAAGTGACAAGTGGAAATGTATAGAGTTCACTATGATAGAAAAGGACAGATTAAAGGAATGCAATTGTAAAAAGTTACAAAATCACTTTTAATTTGGTAAATGACTCTTACGGATGACATAAATAACTTCCTTTTTTATCAGACATTTATTTTATTTTTCCCTTATTTATCTTGCTCATTTCTTTCATTGTATTTACTTGGAAGCCTTTTTTAATTTTAAATACTCTACTTCGTAAAAGCAAAAATTCTAGATCTACCTAGTTGCATCGGAAATTATTTATGACTCGACCTAATTTAAAGAGCAGGGCAGAAAAAATCAGTAAGGACGCTAAAACGATTAGTCCTGACGTAGGATTTCTGTTTCTGTTTGCGTCGTATTCGCTCTTTTTATGCTATTTTTTAATGACGCGTTTAATTGATAATTGATTTAATTGACGTAACCTTGACGATTCTCGGAAAATTTGTCTGGATAGCGTGTCTATTGTCTGTAAAGGTTCCCGCTGGATTACCGCGAATCCTCGGCCGTCCATTTTCCACGGACTTTCACGGAACTCTGCTGCGCCATATTGCGCGTAACTGGGAACCACGTTCCGGGAAATCACGCTGTTTTCTCGCGCGATGGGTTTCCATGCGACGCCCAGGGCTATCGCGGAATCGATTGGACAGGACACGTGCTGAAATCTAATCGGCAGGGGGTGCGACGCACGCCTCGTTCTCGAACTCTCGGTCCGCGGTGTGTGGCGTCCACGAATTTCGCGTAGCCGACGGAGCACGCGGATCGATCGCCGTCCCATATAAATAACCGAAACAGCTCGCGCTTTCCTAAAAATAAACCGGGTATCGACAGATACGATGCCGCGCCGAGTACTAGACACGTGAAATTACGATTAATTTCCTTACCGCCTCCTCCCCTTTTTTTCCTGTCGATAAAATGGACGACGGGCTATAGACGTTTACGATGACACTCTCGAATCGACTAAACAGAAGCACGTTCATCTCTGCATAATGCAAACGTTGCGAGAAAGATTTCTGTGGATATATGGTAGTATAGAAATCGTTGAAAGTGAACATCCACATTGTCTGATAGAGACTCTATAAGTTTCTGTAAACGCTGATCTTGCCGAGCTCTAAAAGCGATTAAACTGTGTTGCTCTATAAATAGACTACGGTTTTTATACGTTCACAACGAAAATAATTAGGTCAAATTCAAAGCAGCAAAAACATTTATACGAGTTATAAATGCCATCGTATTGAGTACGAGTCACTGACACGATTAAAAACGGGCATAAGTGTGTCCACTGCGAGATAATTTTTATTTTTATTTTGCTGTGGCAATTTTCAAAGATCCACAGTCTATTTATAAAAATTACAAGACTGCATTTATTTTGACTTTGTTCCGTTTTTATTAAATCAATTTTACTTATTTATTGAGACGAACTGAAGTGTTCTATTGTACGATATATAAATAGAAAAGAAAATGACAATGAAACATACAAAACTAGAATAACGAACAAATTAAAGTTGATTAATCGTTTCTTAAAGAAAGAGTCTTTGTCGAAAATATTAAGATAAAGAATTTGGGATCGGTTATCTTGACCGGCACGGAATATTAGCATCAAATGTTCGAGACAACCTGTCAAAATTCGATCTTCGGAACAGGATTCAGTAACTCTGCTCTGACAGCTGTTAATATTCTAGTTCATTCGACGTAATCAGTGGTGGAATCCGCGTTGATATCGTCGGCTGCCGGTCATTTTGATTCTCGAGGCAGCTACTTGAATCGCCGAGTTAGGTAACAAACTTCGATCCGCGCTAACTCGGCTTGAACGCGCCTTGACAGTGCTTCGCCGCCGATTGCGCAATCTTCTCAGCCTCCTAAAACGTTGCCAAGTTCCAGCGATGCGCTGCGGTCACTTCGGGCCGATACGACGGCCGCCTGCGAAAGAAAACGGGGGCGATCATCGCTGACGTTGATCCACTTCCTGCACCTAATATCGACCCGATATCTCCGCCCCCTTTTCGTCTCTCTTTCTCCTTCATTACGGAGGAGCCTCGCTTCGAAAAACCGACCCGCTCGTCGACGAGCAACACGTGGACCGTTTAACGTAGACCGTTGATCCACTTTGTCTAGACTCTAGACGGCCGAACAGAAGAAGCTTGAACGTCATTGCGGCGAATCCCGTTAACGGGGAAACCGTACCTGGTGGAATTGTTTACCGCGGTCGGCACGTGACAAGATAGACCAAGATAGATATCTATCTTTCTCCTGCGTGACGCGAAGCCACGCGATGCCAGAATTTGCGGGACCGGATGATCGCACGCCCCGGGCACGTGATCGCCGGTACATCCTCTTTCCTGAGCAGCAGAAGTCGCCGGATTCTAGAAGCTAAATCATCGTTCCATCGGTTCATTCTCGTACGTGACACCGACTGAGAAAAGTCGACATTGACACGAGAATTAATTGAACGTACGAAAAATTGAATCTTCGTAATCGTATTAGTTGTTTAGACATTTCGAGGAAAGTTCTTCTAAAACATTCAGTGGGAGCAAGACTTTCGGGCTCGGTAATAAAGAATACATTTTCTAAGGTTCGCTCGGTCGCTGTTAATTAAATCGAGCCGGTCCGGAAACGGTGGAAGATCAAAGGAGGGGTTCGGACTAAATGAACGCGGTCCAGCGTCGATCTAAGAGCGTCCACTTCCTGTCCGGAAGAGTCGGGGGGCTTTGGCGGTCGTAGCCACCGGGAATTCAATTAGAATCGCTGGATCTTCCTTAAGCTGATGAAAAACGCGGTTGCAGAGTAGGGTACAGGCCGCTCACCCCGAGCGAATATCGACGTATATACATGACCCACACGACGGGCTTGTGTGCCGTGTGTGCATAGAGAGGGCTCTCCGGTGGCGTTTCCACCCTCGGGGCCTTCCAGGCTTCAGCAGTCGCTCGCTACACCCGACCAGATAGAACCGGACTCTGTGAACTGCGGCCAAGACACGTGGAAACTCCACGGGCGTGTATCGGCACATGCTTGAACGAGGACTTTATTTTAAAATAACGGCCGCGGCACCTTTGCGGCCAGTCTTCCCTGCGTTGCGCGACAATCACGCGCAATTAACATCGATTGCTATTATCTGTTCTGGAAAACATAAATAGACGACGGCTAATAATAAGGGAACGGTGTTTCGTAACCCAAGACAAAGAGAGAGAGAGGGCCGCTTTGCTCCTTCGTCTCGTATCTTTCTACTCGAAAGATCCCTTTCTCCCACAGGTTGCTTGCTACTTTGTGCCACCGACTTTCTATTTGAGGGTGCATCGATAACGCCTGCTTTATGCAGACGATCCGGTTGCACGTAAATAATCGCGCAGTACCATCTTCTTTCTCTTCTTTTACTTCCTTCGCAAACTCGTCTGTGTTTGTTTCCTCAAATAGCGAATTCTAAAGCTATTGCAGAACACCATGTACGGTATTAATGACACCGTGTAAAGAAAAATCAGAATCAACATATGATTCGAAGTTGAAAATCTTGCAATAATTTCTTCGATAATTCAGTTAGTAATATTCTTGTTCTCTAATAAAGTATTTCAAAATTAATATTTAGATACTATTAATAACATCGTATAAAGAAAGACCGGTATGAATACATCACTCGCAGTTGAAGGTTTTGTGATAAATTAAGTACACCTTGTGACCCAACAATCAACCCACAGTAACGTAATATAAATCATTTTTAATTGTTCGAAAGACTTTAAGCTTCCTTTTGATACGTGGAAAATCCAATTAATGAGGTACCGGTGGGCGAAGTGTTCTAGCGAAATGACAATAAACTGCATTGAATCTCACCTGAATCACCCCGCTGCAGTTGCAGTCGCAGGACAGCGACAGAATGGAGCTCCCGATCGAATTAATTACAACGTTTCGGTAACGTTCCTCGAAATTCGCTGAAAGGAACGTTTTAATTGGGTTCGGAGCTGTTAGCAAGTTACCGGCACGATTGAATTCTCATTCTTCCTTGGAAATCAGCGGAAAATCTGCAGGCTGCATTGTGCGCTCGTCGCATTTCGAAGTAATCGGTAGATTTAACCAAAATATTCCACAATTGCAGCTGCGCTCATTTACGATAAGTGACCCGGTTCGCCGTGAAACACGGTTTGATAAAAGAGCGCGCGTCGATCGAAATATTTCTTTAGCCTCTGTAGAAGCTTTTGCCGCGTATTAATAGCCCTACCGAGGGCGTATATAGCCTTTCGCCTTCAAAGGACTGATTGTTCCGCGACACCTCCGATGCCTAATTTTAACAGAACACGTAACACGAGGGTAATCGAAGACTCGTTGGGACGAGAATAAACGAGATTAGGACTCGCCTAAACTCTCTGTGTTTCCTGTCGATGCAGCTCCGCGCTTCTCTTCGATCGGTTCTTTATCGGTTCCAACGCCTCCAAGTGTCGACGTCCCTAGATGTATTCCTGGACGCGTTCCGACTGGATCGCGGCGCGTTCATGCGTGTGAACGCTTTACACCGTGTAATGCGCGTGAAAAAAAAAAAGAGAAGAAGAAGAAGAAGAGAGGCGGTCGGTTAACGAGAGGGAGGACGCGCGCGTGCACGCTGGTGCAACAATCAGGCAGGCGACTGGCAAAATTCCTGACAGGCTAGAAAACGTATCGGGAGCATCGATCCTCCCGGGTCATTGCGGGGCCTCACCGTTAATGCACCCACATGTGCAAGAAACCGCCACCGTAGCCCCTCTATAACACCCCCGTCCCCTTCATGCTCGAACCGTTCGCGGTCGGGAAAAGGCTCGCCTGTGATCAAACACCGTGCGTTTTAATTATCACAAAAGCATTCGTTGTAATTGGACGTCGTTTCGGCCAGCGAGGAGAAATCGCTTGACGGATCAAAGTCTCCGCTTTTCGAAGCGGAACCCGTTCCCGAGTCGAACCCAAGCCCACGGGTCGATTCTGCTTCTTTTTGGCCGCCTGTCCGTCCGTCCGTCCGTCCCGGTTCCGACGAATCCTTAATCCACGTGTCGATTAGTAGGAATATTTTTGCTCTGAGAGTCGCTTCATCATTCGCAAAGCATTGCATACGATTCTGTTCACATAATAATAATAATGTTTATTTGTTCAACGGGAACGAGTTCTTGTCTCACAATGCTACATAATTGTTGAAGAAACAGTAAATTAGAAAAAATAAAAAAGAAGGTAGAAGAGTAATTTAATTTGATCTCGTCTTTTTCTGCTCCTGCAAGCTCGCCGCCGGAGTCGAGATTGTTTGTCTCACGTTGCGTCTTCGTAGGCGTCCTTAACCACTTCGGTACGAGCGTCGACTATAGTCGACGGCCACAGATGAACACGCACAGCCGAGTGTCGACTATAGTCGACGGCCGTGATATGAACGCACACGGCCGAGCGTCGACTATAGTCGACTATAGTCGACTGCCAAGAACTTTTGCCTTATCTCTACAATTGCAGTGTTTACGTCCAGAAATACACATAAATAAGCTTTTCTCGTCAAAGATCTGTAAAAGAGCAAAACGGATTCACTGTCGATGCACGAAGTAGCATGCGAATGGTGAGTGCCGGCTGTGGGCACAATTTCGTGGCCGATGCGCGCCGTACCGAAGTGGTTAATTGAAAAGTCACTCGGCTAAAAGGTCGGAAGAAATACAGTAATGCAGGCTGAGTGCTCGGTTGTAGGCGCAAAGGGTTAAGTGCGTCATCCATTGGCGTCCACGTAGGTCGTTTCAAATGCAACAGCTCTGCAATATTAACGTCCCAGCACTCCCAGAAGCCGGCGCGAGTACATCTCCGCGCTGTATCCGAAAGAGACTTGAAAAGTTTAACCCTTTGGTAGTAGCGTCGAGCACCGCGACGACAGGAGATCGTTCTGATTTTCTAGGTTCATTCGAGATTACTAATAGAACGCCTCGGTTCGCCGTACCGAAGTCGCAGGTGTTCCAAGCGCGAATTGGTTGCTCGTAAACTCGATTCAGGGTCTGGAAGGACACGCGACCCGGGTGGAAACGGTGTGCGAGTAACCTGCCGGTAATCGAATAGGGGAGGGTGGAACGGCGGGCCGTGCACGTGCGAATCGTGGGTGCACGCGGGATTAAGTAGGTGAAGCGCAGCGGGAACGGATGAGGCCGCACGAGCACTGCGCCGAAGGTCCTTTGTGCTCGCGTTAAAGCTGGCCGACAGCCTGCACGTGTATCTGCGCGGAACATGCCGATGCACTTCCCTGCTGGGTTCTTCGGTTAGATCGTGTCCTAATTCGCTAATGACTCGGAGGACTCGGTTTCTGGAGCAAGGAGACCGGACGAGCGAGGAGGAGGTGGACAGGTGGTTCGAACGGGAATCGGCCGACACCCTTTCTTTTGTGCTGCCCGGGCCACGGTTTTCTTATAATGCCTGGTCACTAACTTGCCCTGATTTTAGCACCGAACCTACTGAGCCGGACAACAATCACCGCTTTCAGATTTTTTCTTTTAATGTTGCGGAAATTGCAAAGACTCTTTCCGTAGAAAGTAATTGGATCAATTTCTTCGTAGAAGCACACGTTGTAATAAAAATAGCTAGAGGTTTATATGAAGATAATCTTGACATTGTTATAAAGCTATATTTAGCTCGTTTTAGGGCTCCGTGGGTTCAGTGTTAAATTTGTGTAAAGTTCGCTGTCCTATACGTGATAGTAAAGCGAATCGAGAATCTGTAAAAATATAGTAAAACAAGAAAATGACTTAGGAAGCAGTGGATATAAAGTAAAATAAGAACATTAAGTTATTGTGGATTAAATATAATTTATAATATATAATATACAATATAATAATAAAACAATACGTAATATAAAGTAAACATATTTGTTTTTTTTTTCAATGCAGAAACGTGTTTAATAAATTATTTATAAATTCGATCGCGGCTCTGGTATATAACATAAAGCTGAGTCTATAAATAGAAGACACAAAACTACGTGCATAGCGAAGATGTTGGGGCATAAATGCTATAAAAATAACATAAGGACTCGGTATACTGAAAACGTTCCATAAAAATGAAAATCGACGCAACGAGAAAGCTAAGTTCCAAAAATAGTACAGGATCGCATCCGTATCGTCGGTCCAGGGTGGAACGAACGTCAGTATTTCTCTTCGATTCGCGTTCGGCGTATAAACCTGGAAGCCTCTCTGTCGATTACTCGTCGGCCGGACTTCTCGAGGACACGCGCTTTTGTCCGAGCTTGGCATGACGCGAGCACCCACGCGATACAGCACGGGTGTCGAGCGGAGATAGAAATTTCCCGGTTTTCGCGGTGTGTGAATTCGACCGCGGCAGTGAAAGGACGTCAGAGAAAGAGAGAGGAGAGGGAGAGAGAGAGAGAAAGGGAGAGAGAGAGAGAGAGAGAGAGAGAGAGAGAGAAAGGGATATCGCGGGGGTTTCCAATGAAAAGAAGACCCGTTGCAATCGATGCATCGACCACGGCCGACAATGCCGATTCCAATTTCGCAAGCGTGGCACGTAACGCGACACCACGCGTGAATCATCCCTCGTCGACGAGTATCGTCTCCTGTTGGCGCTGTTAGACAAGAAGAAGCACTTCGATTCACCTGAACGCGCCGGGCTCGGCTCGAGGAAACTGCACGCGACCCCTACGACATAATAGAAATGCATCGAATGCCTGTCCGCCAACTCCGCCTCGTGGAATTCAGTTTTATATTCGAAGGGGTAGTTCTTGTTCTGCCAAGGTTCGCGGTATAATAAGTAGAAGGTTTCTTGGTCCAGAGTATCGACAACATTCTCCAGATTCGGAATGACAGCTTGTGGAGTTTTATCAATTTCAGAGGAACACCGCTGTCAATAATTCGACCGTGAAGGCGTTGCAGTTATTAACGCTAGACCTACCATGCCAATCAAAATAACCGCTTCCGCGTGATTTATTTTAAAATTGATGCGGTTACAAGGACTCTTCTGTGGGAAGTTATCCGATAAATTTGATCGAAAGTGGTGAAACGTCTATATGAATTCAATCTTGTCATTCCTGCGCTATGACGGACGGTGTTCGCGTTTAGCGCAGGGAAGGAAGGTGATGCATTCTCTCGTTTTCGTAATCGGAATCGACAATGTTTGCTGTGGAAATAGATATCGTGGTCTGTTGATAATTACTTAACGCGTATCGATCCACTTATTTATGGATGGTTGAAATATTATACCTCGGTGAACTTTACAACGGGTCCATTCCGACACGTGTTGTAAAGGTGCCGCCCAACTTTTCTACGAAATTGAAACTTTAATCGTTAGCTGTTACTAAATGGTCTGATTTTTGGTAGTGTACTAATGGTTTGCGAATCTGTCGACAGGACGTCGGTTTCATGAATCCTGCCACCGTTGTGTTCGTCTATATGCTGGTGAGAGAGCTGGTCGACGGTGACGAGGCCTCCGAAAGAGAGCTTCAGGCGACCGTGTTGACGTGCCTGTATCTGAGCTACTGCTACATGGGCAACGAGATCAGCTACCCGATGAAGCCGTTCCTCGTCGAGGACCGCAAAGAGAAATTCTGGGACAGGTGCCTGCTGATCGTGAACCGACTTAGCGCCAAGATGCTGCGAATCAACAGCGAACCTGGATTCTTCACTGAAATCTTCACCGAGCTGAAGGTACGGTTTGCTTTCACACCTGTGGTAGTCGAGACCATTGGGCAAAGAGCTACAGAGCCCTGTTCTATAACCGTTTCCTAAACTGGTAATAACGCGTAGCAACGACACTTTGAAGCATACTAATTAATAGTCATTTCAAGCAGCAGACAGATTAAAAGTATTTACAAACGTCGATGCTTGCTAAACTTATCAACTCTTCCAGGCATACGATTTTAAAGAAAAGAAAATCCCTAGTTGCATAGAATTCTTTGTTGTTATAAAAAAATGGAAAAGAATATTCATTTCGATTATTTAACATAAAACATTACTCAAAGTAAGGAAACAAATAATAACAATTCAATGATACATACAATCTTACCATTTCACAGCTTCAAAATTCATACAGAACACTCGTAATAAATTTTAAGAAAAAGAAAAACTATACATACCGTTGTTACAAATGACAAAAATTCAGTGCATCACACAATGCGCCAACCTTAATCGCAGCAGCACCCACAGCTTACTAATACGTTTCAATTTGTATAAATTATGTTGACTTAGTTATGCACTTATCCTTAGTGCACAACGTCGTCAACTGAATGAAAAACTTTAACTATAAACTGTGTGACTATAAGTAACATCCACTTTTCAAGGTGGGTTAAAATATATTCCACCATTCTATCGTTAACCCACCTAGTCTGAAAAAAATTAAGGAAAGGAAGGTTTCTATCTAGTTTTTATTTCTTTCAATTGATGCGAACGATTTTTATCATGCATAAAGATCCGCAGTTTACTAATCGCCGATCGATGCGTTTGATTAGGCCTGCGGTACCGGAAGTCGAACTAATGTGCCTGGTAGCGGTCTCGAGCGGAGCCTCGTCGTCTCCGGAGTCGCGGTACCCACCAAGGCGGCTTGACGGAGCTACACATACCTGCTGGTGCGCATCGACAGGCACAGCAGCGACGTCACGACACTCTGACGACGGCCGTCACGACGAGGAGGACCTGCCCTCGCAGCTTGACCCCATCGCATCGACCTCGACCTCGACGTTGCAACGACAGCAGTCTCAGCAGCAGCAGCAGCCGCAGACACAGCAGCAGCAGCAGCAGCAGCAGCAGCAGCCGCCACACCATCATCATCATCACCATCCCCATCATCATCGATCTAGCCGCGATGAGGGTGAGCCGCCGCCCGGCAGGTGTCCGTCCTGCGGCCAGAAGCGTCGGATAGAGATCTCGTACACAATCGAGGATTTGGACGCGATCGAGCCGGCGCCGCTCGAGTCACAGAGGACGCCCACCCAGAGGACCTGCAGCTGCGACGTCGCTGAGGCGCCCCGCGCCGCCGAGAGGGAACGCGGCGATCTAAGAAAGTACCGGAGCACCGACTCCAGATGGGGGGACAGCAGCTTCCTGTCGCCGGACGACGCGATCTGGGACCTGAAGAAGCGGACCACCGAGGGCACCGAGTTCCGCTGGGAGCTGCACACGTCGAACACCGACCTCGACCTGGCCAAGAAGACGAAATGCAGTTACCACAGCCTCACGCCGGAGGAGAAGAAGCCACACGACATCCAACGGGGCGACCTGAGGAAACACCACAGCGCGGAGACGGATAAGTGGTCGGTGAAGGTCGACTACCTGCAGCCGCCTATGCACGACTTGCGAAAGCACAGCAGCGACGACACCAGGATGGCCAGGGAGGCCAGGTTCCTCCAGGTGCCAGAGGTGCTTCCGAACCCGAAGCCCAGATGCACTTGTCCAAAATCGAAGATCCTGTCGCCTTCCCCTCCGGCCACGGTCGCAGCCCCAGTCCCGGCCCCGGCGCCGGCGCCGGCCCCGGTTCCGACGAAAGTCAAAACTCCTTCCCCGAAACCGGCCCCGGTCTTGACTTTGCCACCACCGCCACCCGTGTCGGAGCTCCTGGCAGAGCTGGAGCAAGAGAAGGAATTGGAGAAGGCTCTTCCGGCTGCTGTCGTCACGCTCAAGGAGCCGGAGAGGAAGCTGTACCACTCGGCTTCGTTGAACGTCGAGCGACCTCTGCCGGAGTTGCCGGTCGCCGCTGCCGGCGCGACCGCAGCCACGCTGGCGCCCACCGCGGAGAGACCGGAGCTGAAGAAGCACGCGAGCGAGGACACCAGACTGGTTCGGAGGGACAGGCCGAAGTTGGAGCGGTCGCACGCGAGAGTGGACAGCCAGGCGTCGAGGAAATGGGGAGCCAAGGAGAAGGTGGCCAGCCCGGAAGAAGGCAAGAAGCCGCGGCCGAGGTGGGCGCTGAAGCCGCACTTCTCGCTGCCGGTCGAGGAGAAGAAGTCCCGCTGGAGGAGCCAGGAGTCGACCGAAGGCTTCAAATCGAAGAGCTTGAAGGAGCGGCCGAAGTATAGCATCCGCAGGAGCATGTCGCCGGAGCCGGACCCACGGCAGATGAGCAAGCTGGACAACAGGATCGTGCGTCGACTGATCTCCCCCGAGATCATGATCGCGGGGGCCAAGTGGGCGCCGTACGAGAACGACTCGCCGCTGCCGAAGATCGGCGTGAAGAAGCGGGAGCCGGCGAAGCACATCAGCGAGATCAAGTGGACGCCGTACGAAGGATCGCCCCCTCAGGACGAGGCCGGGGTTGGAAGCGTGAGCTTCGCGTTGCCGGAGCCGGAGGAGACCAAGTCGTGGTCGCCGTTCCACAACGTGACGCCGACGCACCATCCGCCGCCAGAGGCGACGCCCTGCCGCAGCGACGACGAAGATTTCCGATGGCGAATCCTGAACCAGGTGTCCGCGTTCCCAATATATCAAGGTGGGTGGAAGGATGAGTCGCCGGAGAGAACACCGCCCCGGGTACAGTCGCCGGTCGAACTGTCCACACCCATTTGGTCGCCTCTAGTTCCAGCGTCACCGGTGAAGCGGCAGAGGTCCCAACAGCAGTATTCGCCGCAACCGCAACCGCAACCGCCGCCGCAGCAGCAGCAGCAGCAGCAGAGGAAGAGCATCTCGAAGCTCCGCGGCCTGTCGAAGAAGAAGCCGTTCGGCTCGAGGGCCCGGTCGGAGAGCGGCCGCCAGCCCCCGCAGCCGCCGGCGCAGGCCGAGGCCGGTCATCGGCACCCGGAGGAGCGGCCGGCGCCGCCGACGGTGATCGTTCGCGCTGCCAGCGAGGAGCCGAAGAGGCAGAGACCGCAGCTGACCAGGTCGAAGGCGTTGCTCGAGGTGCCGGTCCCGGCCGGCATCGGGAAGAGATCGTTGAGCGAGGAGGTGCCGCGCGCGCGGGGCCGCGACCGTCCGCGCGCTCCCCACAGGGCCCGCAGCGAGGAGGCGCCGAGATACGACGACCCTTGGTACGCCAAGGAGGGCGGCCTGGCCCGCCAGTCCACCGAACTGAGGGAGTACGTGACGACGGTTTAGACACGGGGGCTGAAACATTGACGGTACTCGAAATCAAGCGACAATGTTATTTTCTAAACGACTATTCATTTACACCACCGTGCTGAGAGCGGGGGTGGGGGAGGGGGCGTAGTTAGCTCGCTTAGATGATTTTGTACCGAGTTTTCCGTAGCAAACCGGCAGAACGATAAACATTTACTAGTGGGATGGCGGCAGTTCTATGTTTCGTCTGCGTTCGCTTTGTCTAAATTGCACACACACGCGCGCGACGTGAGGATAGATCATAGAGAGCGAGAGAGAGAGAGTGAGAGTGAGGATGAAAATGAGAATGAGAATGAGAATGAGAATGAGAGAGAGAGAGAGCGAGCATACACACCGCGGATTCATGAGGGCGAACCAATGTCGGACGGGATTCGAACGATCCTCGAGATGGCCCGCTTCTGCGTTGGTCCACGAAGACCAAGGGAATCGAGGAAACAGCGAGAGAAACGAGTCCCAACAGGGTCGAGAACAACTTCCGAAGCGAAACAGCGGAGACCACCTGCAGGAAAGGTCCAGGACCCAACCTTAAACGAAAACGAAACAATCTTTTGTGAACTTTCTCGGCGACAATGAACACCGAAGAGTGCAGCAGCTCGACGACACGATGTCCGATAGACGATACGATGTCTATCCCGCGGCGACGAGCAGGTGACGCGGAGAGTACGCGTAGACGCTGTTTAATCGATTACGATAGCCGATAACGTACAGAACATGTAATACTCGACTTAAAGGTACACCGACTTAACGATAATAATTACGAGCTTAGTTGTTAAGCATAGCTGATATAAGGACACACCGTGCGTGCGAAGCTAGCGGAGAAGTAGCTGCGCGATCCGCGCGCGTTCCTTCGAGATACGATCGCGCGGATCGAGCAGAGACCGCCCGGTCGTCGTTAAAGATGGGGAGGAAGGGAAGAGAAAGGAACGACGTGAACAAATTCGGAAACAGGATGCCCAACGTCTCGTGTTCTCGGGACAGACGGGAAACCAACGTTCGTCCGATGAGTCGTCTGGGCTCGTCGAGATAGGTGGACACCTTCGCTACGATTCCTTTCTGTTTCGTCGGGGCTGAGCCGCGGGAAAGATTCGCTAGATCCGTGTATCGTTAACGATAATGTCTTTCCCATAAGTTTCGAGGAAATCGGTACCTGAGCGATCGGAAGATTCGCAAGTGCCTGGTCCGTTTATCGAAAGAAGACGCCTGGCCGCTTACTTCGAGTCAGAACGTATCCCAGGCGTTTTCTGTCGCTGAAACGGACCGTGGCGATTCTAAAATAGGCACCGAGTGGTATCGCATCGATATTATTCGTATCAGGGTCGAACGGATGCCCGACTATCGCGTTCGTGCTCTGCAATCTTGGACATGTACACGCCGCGTGTACGCCAAACGATGCTAAACGATTTCCGTACAGAAAAATGGAAAGAAGCGTAAAGACTGTGAAATTAAGAATGTGCCGATATCGATTCTAGTCAAAGCACGGTACTTTGCGAGCAGGTACCGATTTCGCTCGATGAACGATCGTCGGGATCTGTCCCGCCAGCCCCGTGCATACGCATAAATTAAGTTGATTCGTGATCGAAAGGGGGCAAGCTACTGCGCGGCTTCCCAGCGAAGCGGCGATCGTTAGCGGCCCCCATGTGCCGGCGCGTGCAATATTAATTAGAGATATTATATTATAGCTGATCGAATAGCCAGTTAAGGATGGGGTACTAAGGTTTAAGCAACAGGTTACGCGAGTATCCAGGTGAATCGTTACGGCTGCGTGCTCGGTTGCCGACTCGCGAGCAATTTTTCAGTAGCGACTTTTCAATTCACTGTCTCTGTCTATCTGTCTGTCTGTCTGTCTGTCCGTCTGTCTATCCGTGGCTAGGATTCAGTTTCCGACCCGCTCGCTACAGCTCCGATAAGTTTCCAAGCGTTCACGACGATCTCGTATACCGCGTTCGTTGGACCTTCGAGTACTGTATACTCACGCGTACACGATATACCCACACACAAACATACGAGAATTATTAATACGCGGTTTTGGGAGTCGGAGGATGCAGCGGTTGGGCGTGATTCGCGCTCCAACTGGTAATTTCTCAGATTCCGGTAGCGTACAGTCGATTGTGTCTAGATTTTTGATATTATTGCTGTTACTCGAACACGCTTCTCTGCACGGAGAGGAAGCCACCTTCGAAACTGCATTCTCCGTTCGATTATTAGACACCCACACACGGATACACTCTAACACATGCATACACGGAAGACACACGAGCGCACTCCACACCGACCTTTCTGCCCCAAGGAACCACGCGCGCGTCGCTTCCGCGAGGAACGAGAAAGTAAAATTACAAAATGATGCGAGGCCGCAGTGGAAATCGTTCGCGAACGTGACGCGTTCGAGCATCGCTGCCGCAGATTTTGTACATATTTTTCATAGTAAACGGTAGGGTGTAATCGGAAATTGCGAGGTCGATCTCGGGCACCGGTCTAGTGATCCCGTGATTCGTGTTTGCCAAACGAACGAGGAGGGAACACGATCTCCGCAGAGGCAAGGCGGAACCTTTTCTAGGGAGGCCCTCGCGAGAGCGCTCAAAGGTTTTCGCTTGTCCTCGCGGTTTCTCGATGTCGTCGTCCCGCGCTGAAATCGACCCCTCGAATTATACTGAACGCGCTGCCGAGTTGACGATTCGACGTTGCGCTTATTCGGAACGAGATCGTACGAAGCGAGAAACGAGAAGAAAATTCGGCGGCGAACGCTCAACGACGGCCGCGAGATCGCACGGTCTTCGGAACTGTCATGTCCGCGATTTCGGCACTCGAGGAACCTGTGCTTCGACGAATCGTCGCGGAGAACTGTTTCTGTTGTATTCTAGCTCGTAGAAACGTTGGCATTAACAAATCTTAACGACTAAACTCCGAATCTTCGCGCAGAATAAACATCTTCCAAGTTTCCTCTCGGCGAGAGAAGAAAATCTACAAATGTAACGTCTTCGTGATATATAGTTGGAAATTTCGGTTCTGTGCAACAGCTCGTTCGAAGAAAGATCCCTCGTGATCGGTGTTGAACGAAGCCTCGGCGTGACAGTTTCGAACAGTAATTTTCAAAAACCGATCGGACCACGGGGTGGTTCCATCCGGTTCCAGTCGTCGGCCTCGCGAGAGCGTTTCGTTTTCCCCGGATTTGATTCTTGCTCGTTAACGAATGGAAAAATTATAAAAAGAAAGAAAAGAGAAAGAGGCGGAAGAGAAGAAAACTCACAGAGAGATAGAGATTATTTTCTGATGGAGAAACGTGAGAGAGTGAGAGAGCGAGAAAGGAATTGCGAGAACGTGACTGCGTGCTAGAAAGAGAAAGAGAGAAAGAGAGAGAGAGCGAGAGTGCGAGTGAATGAAGCTGCGAAAAATAGCGAATCTAAGCGAAATGAGGTGAAATACGTGGACGACGAGCTTTAACGAGATTCGCGGGTGCGAGAGAGAAAGACGAAGAACGGCGGTACAAGCGAAAGGGGAACCGTGGGAGAATGCTCGGATTTCGTCTCCTCGGCGCATTCCGCGCGATCTCGCGCTTGCGAACATTTTTTCTACGAAGTACGCGTTGTATCGAACAAGACTGGCTAGGCTGATCGAAAAGAGGACAAACGATAGACGAAGTAAGAGAGAGAGAGAGAGAGAGAGTTGTAAGAAGCGTGGACGTTGATGTTGGGACGATGTCTAAAAAGTATTTACCGCGGGCGCCTGATTTGACCGTTGCGTAGCGTACACGACGTTCTCGCTTTAAGTATACATGTAAGTGTCGTTAAAACAGGGGTGAGGGGCGGCAGCCTGCTGATATTAATTGCTCCATTAGTTGCGATTCGAAGAATACGATATATTCGATTAGTTGGCGAATTTCTATCTTCGTGGTTATAGCAGTTTGTGACTTTCTTTCTTTCCGCGGCGGGGCGGCTGCGTTTGATCTCGAGAAAGAAGAACGGAGAACGCGCGTACTTTCTTCTTCGTTCAACACTTAGGATTAATTCTAGCATAGATCGTTCCAGCGAGTATAGCAAGCTACCGATTTTACTTCTCCTACCCCCGAAGGCTCCGAAACTTTCTAGCGACTCTGTTCACCCTCGTTCTAGTCACGGGAGTGGGGCACTCAGAAACGACATACCCACACACGCGCGCGCGCGCATACACACGGACACACGCGTGCACATCCGCGCATACTCTACTATACGTTACAGAGCACACGTGGCAATGCATGTATATCTCCCCTGCAGTCCGACTCGAATCGTTCTAGACGTAGGAGCTCTCTTCTTTCCATCGAATTCGTTTCTATTGTAGCGGTTAATCGCGCGATAGCTCGCGACTACTTATCGAGAAAAAGGCTGTTGTTGCATTTATTGTTTATAGTTCGCTACCGTTGCACAGGACGCTACCTGGAGCCGCCCTGATCGACGTTTCTCGAGATCAGACGCGTGTACGCGTTCGCGCGTCGACGGCCGTCCGGAATTCGCATAACCGGCGTCCCCGATGGGTCTGTGCATGCACCATCTATTTTTCCATAGCGCGCACGATCTCCAAACTGCGGACGTGCACGAGCGACTGGGGGAGGATCGCCGGTTTCGTATCACTTAGCATCATCCGATCACGATCTGTCTCCAGAATTTGAAATAGGAGAGTGACAAGCGGACTGCGGATGTTATGCGTTTTTAGCGGGCGCTATTTCTTGCAAGAAAATTCTGCTTCCCTCGGAAGCCTATAAAAATGGAGAGTAGTAAAATAACCGCAGTCCGACGACGACGAATTAATTCAGGGGTGCTAAGTGGTCGGTGAACTCCGGCCGATTTTCCTCGAGTTTAGGGGACACGGCGGTCGACGCGTCAAGAAACGAATGCGTTTTCAATCGAAGCGGTGCACCGTTGCGCTTGTCTCCGGCCCCGGGGCTTGCTATTCGTTCGTTCCGTGTCTCTTTGACGGCGTGGGACAAGGGGAAATGAATCGATGCGGGGGTCCCTTTTCTTCGCGGAACGAGGAAAGCACACGCTCCGGGTCGTATAGAACCCTATCGACTTCGTTCCGATCGGAAGGAGTTGTGTACGTTCGCTGAATAATCCGTGAAACGCCGGAGAGAACGTCGCAACGATCGGCTCTGCTTCCGGGCTGGCAGCGTGCGCAGCTGAAGAGAAAAGCGATCGAAGCCACGTTTACGTTTCGAACGGGGAAGTATATACTATGATAGCGCGCCGCGTAGCGATTCGTTTCTTCTCGAGCGTACACAGAGAGCAGCGTATACATAGCTAAATACGTAACTATAGGTTCTTTCCTTCGTAGAGCGTACAGTAAATAATTGATTCCGGCGCGTCGTTCGCACGCATTGTATAAAAAGAGAAAAGATTACTATACATAGCCGACGATGGTTGACCACGTTTAATTGGTGCGTGACCGGCTCTGAGACACGTCTCGTTTACACGAGACCGGAAACAAGGGAGTGATTCACGAATACAGGTTTGCTTCTATTCAATGATGTCAGTTTCGGTCACGTTGAAACGCTGTAAAAATGAAAAATGAAAAAAATACATTGTATCTGTGCTGCCATTAGCGTTTAACAAAAAATACGAGTGAACGTGGGGAGAGTGAGATAGCGTGCGAGAGAAAGCCATGTGTGCATGCGTGTGCGAAAGTTGAAGAGAGAGAACGAGAGATCGAGAGAGCGAGAAAAAGATTTAAAGTGGACAGACGAAGCCAAAGTATATAATTAATGAAAAATAAAACACCCGGGTTATACACTGATCATGTACACGTACGCGATGGAACGTGGATAGAGGAATAAATAAATAAATAAATAAGTAAATAAATAAATAAATATATATATATTTACATATATATATATATATATATTTATGTATTTGTGTATTGTAAACACGTTCGTATATGCATACAAAAATACAGAAATTCATGGAGTATAGACGTATATACACATACATACATGTACACACATACACACAGACACCCGACGATGTAATTAATAAGTACTTTAATCCCGAAGAAAAATTCGTTTCGCGGTACAAGAGAATGATTTTAGGAGCCTTCGTGTTGAGTAATTAGCAGTCTCATTCCATGTATCATATAATCGAGAGATCGAGTGACCGTGATCAGTACGTATATAACGATAAAATCATTAAATCAACAAAAAAAAAAATGAGAGGAGAGATAAAGAATTAAGATGCGAAGCGACGATATGAACCAGCTCACGATGGTTCGTAGTGTGTACTGTATTCGAATGTGATCAATCTGTTATTTATGCCCCTAATTACTGTTATGTTGTGCTTTTTATTATTGGTATTGAAGTATTATTATTATTATTATCATTATTATTATGATTATTATTATTATTATCGTCGTCATTATTATCTTTATTATTACTACTATTATTGTTTGATTTATTACAATTGCGAGAACTATATACCGTAAACACACGAGTATTATTAGTGAGTATTATTACATTACCGCGATCATTGCATAATATTTATTAATATCATTCTTATCGCCATTTATTATCATTGTAATCATTATCGCGTGACAAAGACGAACCGCCGATTTTTCTTTTCTAGTCGAATTTCTCTAGTCCCAGTTAGAGTACTGTCGATACTCAGTCTCCCCCGTCCCCGATCTATTTGATTTTCGTCGAACAATCCCCAAATAAAAGGACGATGCCACGCGTTGCAGGACACATAAATCTTGCGTAATAGAGTGATGCATTTACCTGTGCTACAAAATGCAGTATACAACCCGTAAATATGAGGTCAATGTTGATTTGTTTAAATAAATGTAAGTTTGAAAATCCACGGAAATGGTTTAATCATTTTTCCACTACTCGGAAGCGGATACTTTCTAACAATTCGTATTAATAATATATATTAATTGCTAGAACATTCTTTAAACTGAATAATAACACATGGTTCTTTCAATTTAAGAATCGTCTGTTCCTGACAAATTTAAAAACGGCGCCATTTATGACAGGTGGCGATGTTCGTGGCGAAATTTGAAACTAAAGTTAAGGGCTACGTACAGCGCCAATTTGTGCGCTGGCAAAACGCTCAAACTGTTAGCTAAATATCGACTGTTAGTAATTTGACTAGCAGTTTCAGTGTTTTGTCACAATGTCCAGTGGCGCTGTACGAACTGTAATTTATAATATAAAAAAGAATTTTTAATTTAGATTTGTTATCTCGGTGCCATTTTCAACTCAAAACACATGGCAATTTGCAACATTTTTTGAACCAAGGATGATACCGATGGTCCAGGTTTCACTGCGATAACTATATTTTCTACTATATCTATATTGTTTAGAAAATATAAAAGTTAAATGTCTCAAAAGAAACAAGACGGTGATATGTTAATATTAATTTCTTAGATCTGAAAGTGGCGAGTCCCGTGCACTTTGATTTTTATTTACGCAACGCTAACAGTGGAACCGTCGAGTATCAGAGATTCTTGGAACTCGCAATGTGGCATTTATTTATTTCGCAAATCCAGCGTAAAATGTAATGTGTTGACAATTATCGTATCATTGAGACAACCGTCGTTAATTCGTTTTACAGAACTAAGAAACATCGCAGCATGGGCCCTGACAGACGAACGAAACTACTGCAACGCAATTTTTTTGTAATACTGATTATAAAATTAATACAAAGGCAAGTTGGGATAGTTGATTTATAATACAAATTGCCATGTGTCCATTTGATCTGATTGATGGGACTTTATCCATTGTTTCAGCTGCAGTATGGGCGACTGAAAAACTCGAATCAAGCTACTGCAACGGAATGATTTCGCCGTAACGCTAGCACAACGAACAAAAATCTAAAAGATTACTTTAATTTTCAAAATAAACAAGTTTGTAGACTTTAAAGACTGTAAGAAAGTCGCCAAGTCAAACTACGAATAGTTTGCAACTATAATACTTCTACTCTATTTTCTAGTGTATTTTAAATAATTAGTTTTAATGGTAATAATAATCGCGATTGTTCCATTCGCGACACTAATTTTGAAAACTAATTTAAAAACAACGCGTAATGATTTCGTAATGTTATTGCAAGTTGCGGTTGTGCCCATCTGCGCTAATCGTTGCAGCGGTAAAGCTAGCCCAAATATGTATGTACTACTATTACTACTATTACAATTTCTACTACAACTACTATTACTACTGCAGTGAGTACAGCAACTAATTAACAATGCATATACATAATAACATACGTTATAATATACACAATTTTTCACTTACATCCGTAGTATCAACCTGAAAGGTATCGCCACTCTTTGTTGTTAATAACTCATAAACAAAGCCATGGATTACATCTCTGCTAAGGAAAAAATTACTTCGAGTAACCTCAGGAACCTCTCATGACAAAGAAACACTCATACAATAATGATAATTAAGATATCACATTTTGTTAATAAACGCATCGAAATCATTTAGTGAAATTGAACGTGATAGTTAGAACTGTATTGGCAATTTTATTAATCTTACTATTGCAAATGAACATGATGATAGTGATATCGAAAACTATGACAATTTACAGTTTCAGTAACCTTTTGTATAACTTTTGGATTTCTTTAAAAATTACATTTATACATTAAATTTTGCATTACGCACAAATAATTATCTCTCGAAGAATGGTATGAAGACACTATTCAAGGTGCAATTTAATATTCTTTCATTTCTAAATGGTGTTGGAACTAGACAAAAATGTGTGAGGGTAAATAAGTAATAATTTCTAGCAAAAATTAAAGTTTTATTAAATTTAGCCTTGCCTGCAGTTTATTACTATTACTCGCTCCTTGATGAAATTATTCGCGATGGGAATTTCTCGCAACTTTTCAAAAGCTGGGAAAGACATGTAATAAAAACGCAGTTTTAATATGTCTAATCATATTTATTTGTTCATGTATTGTTACTAATAGATACTATACGCTTAAATACAGATGATGTATTGCAGAAACGAATATACCAAAAAACTTAGCAATGTACACGCTATTCAAGTCATTTTAAATAGATTATTTTATCGTTTATCGATTACATCGTCCAACAAGATAGGGGTCTAGGGGAAGTGAGGAGGGGATTACTATTAAATATATTAATTTCGTGGTGTGTGAAAGCTCAACGATAGAAAATACTTTCGGTGTGAGTGTGTATGTTAAAGAACGTACAAAAAAAGAAAGGGAACAATAAAATCGAGTGGCAAGTTAGGATGGAATGGGTTGGACTGGATCAAAGGACGGGGTGAGGATGGAGGGGAGGTTAAGAAGTGAAACAGAACAGTAAGGAAGTGGGTGGTAGATACATCTCTATACAAAAATAATCGGCGGAAAGCGAGAAAATAAAACGTTCTCACAGACGCTCGACGATAAGCTATGATACAAGTCGACAAGAATAATACTTTTCTTTTTTTAAACGAGATTAGACTGAACCGTAATCATCTCTCACTCGTCGCACACGCCTACGTCATTCGTTCATTCATACAGACAGACTCTCTCTCGTCATTCGCGTTCTCTCATCCTTTCTCTCTCTCAGTCTATCGATCTCTCGCATGCGTGCATCCTCGCTTCACGACACTCGGCTACGATTAAATCGACTACTTTTCGTCTGCGTGTTTTCTGTATGGGCCCTGTGTGATGTAAAAACGCGACTCGCCGGGACTGACGAGCGGTGCGTGTCCGAGTCTACGATGATCGTCAACATTACGCGTCAACGGTGCGAAATCTAAATCGATTAAAAACGGGCAAAAGGAAAAAGGAAGAAAACAACAAGAGATTAGAAGATAAACGAGACAACAGATTCGGCAATTTCGAATTCTCGCGGCACGCTGACGCATCCAGCGTCGTCAAAACGAAATATCTTACATGTAAATCTCTGGTGTCTGTGCGCGTGCTAGCTCGCTCGCTCGCTCGCTCTCTCTCTCTCTCTTTCTCTCTCTCTCCCTCTCTTTCTCTCTCTCTCGCTTTCTCTTTTTACAATGAAAGAAACTCTTCATCTTTGGTAGAAACTACTAAATAAATATCGTCGCTTAAAGTAAGAATTTCGAGGCGAAGACGCGCCACTTCCTCGACTCGGAACTGCCGATCGTTGAACGATCTCGAGTACTATGGGGCCGCCAGAGCTCACGGTTATAAAAGCTAACCGGATCGAAATGAAATCGGTCGCGTGAGAATGGAAACTAGAAAAATGTACACACATATACACTGGGTGTCCCGCGGTACGGTGCTCGAGGACGCCATTACGGTGCGCGACCAATTCGGATACGAATACATAAGTGTAACTGCTTCGTACATGCGGTCTAAGCGGTTACGGTGCATGCGGCTGTGCGTCAAGGTACATATGCTAAAAACGAACGAACAAAAGTAGAACGGAAGTCGGAGGCATCTTTCGTTTTCCGACGAACCGATCTTGGCCTCCATCCCCGATCCTCCGACAGATTTCGACGACTCGACCGAACGAGAGAGACTGTCGCGACTTTCCGGCTCGTTCAAGTCGAACGATGGAAAGCCGCTCAAAGACGCAAGGCAGATCGTGTTCCCGATGACTCCACTGTCCCAATCGTACACACAGTTTAGGTACAAATCCATCCTAAACGCTATATCGCGTGAAGTTCGACGTAAATTAATCTACTTAAACCGTTTGCCTATTTACTAGGTAGCCTCTATTTTCGCACGCCACGCATTCCTTTATTCTCTCTTTCTCTCTCTCTCTCTCTCTCTCTCTCTCTCTCTCTCTCTCTTTCTCTCTCTTTCTTTTTTCAAGATTCCTCCATGTCCACCTAGGTTCATGAAACCTAGCGCTCGGAGAGGATCTTCAAGGGTGCGCAGAAATATGTTCGCCTCGTTAGCGAACTACAGGGCGATCCGACGAGGAAGAAGACCCAAAGAGGCGCGTGTCCTCTTTGCTGTCTTCTCGACCGAGAAAACTCCGTGTTCTAGCTCGAGGATCGAGATCATCCTGCTGTCGTTCGTCGTCTGGTTGGTCGTTCGATCATTTCTCGTCCGTGAACGGGAGAATCTTCGACGAATTGTTTGGGATTTCAGAGCCTTTGGCGCATGTGTTCACTGGTTGCTCGTGTTGGTAGTCCCGGCGCCTGGATCACGGTGACCTCAACAGGACGAGCTCTTCAGCTCGCTGATGTCGGCGATGTTCTGCAGCAACGCGGCTGCCTCACTGCTCGACTGGGTTTTCGCGTTGTACCGTTGCTTCAGGGTGCTCAATGCGGACAACAGTCTTGTGTTTGACGACATCAGACGCGAATTCGCGGCGTCCAGGGCGGCTATTTGCTGTTCCTGCGCGTCGATCACGCGCTGCTTGTACGATAACGCGGCCGACATCTTCTGTTGCTCGCGACGCAGCTCCTCCTCCACGGAGATTAAACTACAATTAGCAAAAGAACAGCTGTTATTAGTGGGCACTGGTCAGGTTGGGGACGATGGAGAATTCGGTATTACTGTGCGATCTTCGTCGCTAATTCACCACCGGAGTATACTTTATTCCTCGACGAACTAGGTACTTTTCAGATCTGTAGAAATTATATATTATATATTATATATATATATTTTTTTCCATTGGTAAAATCTTTTTGGAGGAATAGAGGATACTCGATCGGGTAGCCAACACACACTGAGCTTCGCCTGTTAATTCTCTCTGTCTCTCTGCGTATTATCTTTTTGCGCTGACGTTTTTATATGCCGTTCACTAGAAAAAATATTGTTGAGCATGTTTCTAAGGGATGAAACGGCATCTGGGACTACCAAGATCATTTGATAGAAACTTTATTAGAGGTATTCCCATTATCATGTTTTAGAAATTGAAGTTTTACGGACATTTTAGGGACATGCAACTTTGTAAGTTCACAAAAAGTTGAAAGCACTTTGTTTCTTTTTATAGTTTCATATTCGAAGAGCACTCTTGTAAAGTGGAATTTTGGAATTCGACAAAGTAGCATAATTAACTACAAATTCGTTTTAGAAATAAGTTTTGTCTTTAGTGAATCAACGTTTTTCAATTTTGGAAATTATTTTAAAAAATTGTAAGACTTCATTAAAAATCATCTATCTCTGTTACACGTTCGTTATGAACATTTTCTGTTTTCTAAATTCTGAATTACTTTCACATTGGATATAAGTTAACAATGTTTCACGAGACATGGAGTATCTCTATAACACTACATAATTTAATACACTAACACATATGAAAGTAGAGTGAAAATGTCGATTAATCCTTGCTAGAAGAATCTTAATTCCTCACTAGTTATGCATAAATAAATACAAGTGTTAGACCTCCAAGGTTGCATATATATCCCCGTAATTATCATACCCATTTTTTCATAATCACATAATTCCAGTAACAAAGCAAGACGTTCCAAATCAGGCATATTCATAATTTCTTAAATTGGCCATGTTCGAGCAAACAATAGTTTTTTCCTGAAATTTTGCGGCGACGAACGAAGAAGCGCGATTCTCGAAGATGTCAGCGTTCAATGACATTTCAAGAAAGATCGAATTGGTTACAGCAGAAAGTATGCCTCGCTCGTGTCTCAATCTTTCATACTTTGTCGTTCAGAGAGATTTCACAGGGTAGCTGGAGAAACCAAACGCATCACGATGCATATGTAAGAAAACGAACACCAATGTATTACTCGGAAATGAAAGTCAAAGGAAGCAGCAGTGTCTGGTTGCAAAATATTATACTCTCGGAGAACCAAAACAGAACGACGAAGAGTAGTGCATGGGTAAGGGGGTTGTCTTCGATCAATGAAGCAAGGCGTTCGCTGCTGATCGCAGTGAATATCTGTGGCAGTGTGTAAGTGATCACTAGTCTAGAAACGTTCAGGATAATGCCTATAATAATAATAATAATAATAATAATACAGTCTGAACAATCTCAATCTCAGAGAAAATTGTTCTCAATCTTCTAAACTACAAATAATCACTAAAAAGAACGAATCAGTACTTCATTTTTAAATATAAAAACAAAACTGCAACTCGGTAAAATACCCGAAAATATTCAATGTCATATAATCTTTTTACATTTTATTTAAATTGCATTTCGTTAAAACTGCTTCGTAAGTTGCAATTACTGAAGTCAAGCGTCTTTCTGGCTCGTCCGTACGAAAAGTTCGCGAAGGTGGAACAAATTAGGAGATTGCGGCATCCTGAACACTTCCACGAAGATTGGCCACACAATAGTCATTGGTTGCATAGTGATTCCGTGCACACGCGAGCAGAGAGGCGAACGTGTTGCGAGGCGTGTGTAGAGAAGGGTTTCTCGGTGAACAGTGATAGACTGACATGTGACTGACTGAGAAAAAAAATGTTAGTTGGACGGTGATGTAAGTATTGCACGTAGGGTGAATAATGCTTTCGTCGGGCGCATGGTTCAGAGTATAACTGGGTGAGCTGAATATATAGTAGAGAAATATATAATTAATATTTAATAACTCGTAATCGAAACGTGGCGACAATTGTATCAGCGAGGAAAAGAATTTCTTTTCGCGCGTGTTGTCGTCGGAGAAAAAACCAAGATATGGAGATTATACAAACATATGTATGTATATATATATAAATATATATCTATAATATATATTATTATATTGATTTGATATTGCGATAGATGCGTATAATATATATTATATTTATATGCTAAACAACGTGATGTAAAAACGTAAGAAGCTTAGAAATATAATTGACTCTTACACCAAGGTCCAGATCAAGCCAGAGTATACCAAATGCAGCGGATAGAATGCACAGGAACACACAATCAATTAAACATACATATTATTTCGAGAACAGTAACCGTTCGGCATGTTACGCGTCGGTGTTCTTTCGTTTTCTTTGGTTTTACTTTCCGTTTTTTTTTCTTTTTATTTTTAGCACAGTCAGCGTCTCGCTTAAAGTGTGACAAGCTGTTTTAGCAAAAACTATTACCGATACACCGTTGATAATAATCTTCTTTTGTTTGACGTTGTTCGATGAGGCCTCTCGTGGCATACCGTAGTGGCCAACAAAATTGCACCATTCCTTAAAAATACAGCTCTTTCAATATTCATGTACATTGCGCATCTGGTAACTATACTAAATCGTTTTAATAAGTTTTATGCAATTTGTTGCAATAGCTTTGTAATGGTACAGACAGTTACTGGCTCGTGTGAGTGGGAAACCATAGACAATTATATTTTTAAAGTGATACAATTTCTGTTGCCACTGCCGCAAAAAGATCTTTGAGGCCGCAGGATTATTCTCCTAGTCTTTTTACTGCAGATTTTTTAAATTTTTAACGGTGTACTTTTTTTCAATTGCATGTGATCTACCTTGAAATACGAGTAATCTAATTATTTTAACAATAAATACCTTTTTCACAATTCTTATCATTGATGTATACAATTTATAATTTAGAGATTGGATATGATTAGTTTGTTCAATTTAAAGTATATTACTGTAATAGAAAAATTTTTACGAACTATAAAAGTCAACAAGTTGATAAAGTATTGTATAACAATCTGTGTCGATAGTGAATGTTGTAATAAGTTTTCATTAGATTAGAAGTATACACACGGTCAATCAAGATGCTGGTAATAAAGTTTCATTTCGTTAAATAAAAATAATAATATCGTTTTTAAATAATGATGACACAGTTTCAAAAGTAATAGGACATATAATACAGAAATCGCAAACACTTTAATTATTAGTAATAGATAGTACACATAATAATTAGTCTCGTTGAACCACGTAAACGAAGAAAGAATTCAATAGGTGTCAGTAATAGTTGACGAGGAAATAGCTACTAGCACACGTTAGACAAAACACTCTGCACTAATATGCAAAATACGAACTCTCAGTTGTATAATTTATCTAATCACAACTGATTTCTAATCAAAATTATTCTTTAGCAGATTGTGCTTTGTTGGCAGACAGAGCTGAATAAAGAGATTTGGTTGTACAATGTTTCTTATAGAAAATTTTTATACATAAACAATGTATATTTTGTTATTTTTAGAGTTATTATTGATCTGTTACAGCAATCAATGGGTTAGTGCACGCATCGGTCTCGAATTAAACGTTTTATTATACATAAATATTGATTTTTCTTATTTCTTATTATATATTTCTAAAAATACTATACATTAACTCATGCGACACAATTTCTTTATGAAAATGAATTTCTAGCTCAATGCTGCAAATTTTTCGATGAAGTTGGAATAAAGAAAGATTAGTCTTCTAATAAATAAAGATTAAACAGCACTGTTCCACGTGACAACAGTTAGCCCCCATTTCTAAATAGCGACTCTTATCGAAAGAACTGTGTATAGTCACAATTTTATCGCTATCGTCTGTTCATCTCGTCCCCACAATGTATTTTGTTCATCCTGTTCCTGCGAACGAAACTAACTCAACTTCGTTTTTGTCTTTTTTTCACCATACCAGAAACATAATTGATTCAAATCATTATATCTTCTTTGTTCATATATTGATTTAAAAATGTTGCCATTATTTTGACGATATGAACAATAATAGGTAAAATTAATTATACTATAATAAAAAGAAAAGAATAACTCAAATAAATTATTTCATTTTTGAAAGCTTGTTTCTGAGAACATAAAGATTAAATATTTGCCGAGTAAACGTATAATTTCACTAGGATTATTCTATGTGCAATAATAAGTTAAAAATATATAATACAGATTTTTTACTGAAGCCTCCAAAGATGAGACTTTTATGAAAAAAATGTATTCTATATTTTTGACTTAGGTATGTTTATCACATAGTTTCATCCTGTGCACACCATACAGATATGATGTATACATATAAACAAGACTCAATTTGAATGTTAACTTACAGAACTCCATTAATTATCAAGAAAAAACTGAATCTAATAACTTCTATGAAATCCTAAAAGATCCCTGCATAATTGCCAGCGTTTAACATGAGCCACGTGTGCACCAATCCGTAGGGATTGAGATATATCCAGCTCCGTCCTGCCTTCCTCAAATCGGGTTTCTCAACTGTGCATCGATCTCGACGAGGCAAGCGATGGGCGACAGTAAAATGATCAAGATCGAGCCAGGGAAAAAACGATCGAAATCGATCGACGGTTTCGCAGACTCGGTTTTGCGTATTGCAATGGCGACGGAGGATTCGCGGGGGCGTAAGTGGAGAACCCGTCGGGGGACTCGGGATGGAACAGAGCTGAAGTGGCCGAGTATGATAGAGACGGGTTATAAGAAGGCCTCGAGTGAAACGCAGGGCAAGAGAAATGGTTACCACGATGAACGGGTTACAGGTAAAGGGTAATCATAGGTCACACTCAGGCAAAAGAATTCAGTCGTTGGGTTAGTTGGCCGCGTTAATGAGGATTAAGTACCTGGAGATGATGCTCTTCATCTTGGTATCCGGTGCAACGCCTTCTATATCGGTATCCTCGGTTGCGCCTAACCGGGCCCTCAGTCGATCTACGCTACTCTGCAGCCTCTCGATTTCCACTTCGTACTGGAAACGAAGAGACGTGGCGTTGTTAGTTACAAGACACAGACAGAGACAGGCAGACGGTGGAGAGACAGCCCAGCCGTTCCGTTAGATAGTAAGAATAAAAAAGAGACGCGACCGCGAGAGGAACTTGTTTGTTATCACACACATAACGTTACTCGTTACAATATTATTCTATTTACATACGAGAGTTAAGGCACGAGAGATTTTAGAAGTTCCTCTCTTGCACTTTGATTAGAATCGAAAGAATTTTCAACAGCTGTTATAATGAATAGCCGGCCGCCGGTTCCTTGATTCTGGAAATGGTGCTGGAAGAATGTTTCGGATCTGTGAACTCGGTCCTTCGACGAATGAAGTCCAATCAAATTATTATTATATTTTACTCCTTTTATATTTGAGAAATAAACATATAAGAATTTATGCCCGCAAGCTAGAACTCAAGATTTTAAATCTTGAATACAGAAATTATTTTCATTTAAAATCTAGATGTTTACAGAATAAAAGAAACAAAAAAGCCATTTCTTCCAGTTTATTTAGTTTAGCCATTGTAATTTTTGTCTTTACCCTTCATGATTCGTCAAGTAATATAGTCGATTATATTACAATAATATATAAGTAAACTTGTTTCGAATAGTTTTAAATAGAAATCCATAATAAATATATAATCTTGGACAAAGATTCTCGAACTATTTCACTTAAATCGATTCAAAATTTTCTACACTAATATATCAATTATTGTATGAACAGAAAAGAGTAATGCAGCCATCAAATCTATACAAATCAGGAGAAGCATTTCGATCCTTCATTCGTCGTCAAAAGAACCAGGCAAATTACAAGAAAACAGAATAGTAACAATTTACCTGATCGATGCTACGGTGACTGCGCGATTTGCTCCTCCTAGTGGTGCAGCTCTCCTCCTCACTAGTGTCAGACAAGTCCCTCGTCGAATCCAACGACAGCCTCCTCCTGAGCTTCGTGCAGCAGACGTTCTGATTCTGTTCCGAGTTATTCCGGTGCGTCTGATTGTTTTGCCTCCATTGATTCTGATTGTTCCTCTGGAGATTCCTGACGTTGTTCTGAGGTGGTGGGGATGGGCTAAGGTCAACGCCTCTGACACCCTCGACCCCGCCGCCGCTTCCGTCCCTCTCCTCGGAGCTACTGCTTCCTCTCCTGCCGCTTCTTCCATGATTTGGCTCCATATGATAAACAGGATTAGCGAAGGCTAGCGGCGCGGCACTGAGTATATGCGCATTGGCGTTATTGCTGCTGAGGTCCACGGGACTGGAGCTCTGACTATAAGCAGCGAAGCTCTGATAGCCTGAGGAGGCGACGTTACTCAATTGAGAAATAGAGATCTGGGAGCCCTTCTGGGACTTGGACTCCGAGACCTCGTCGTCGGCGTACCTCAACAGGTCGGACAGCTCGTCCAGGTTCCCGTTGGCAGTCGTGTTATTGGTCTTACTGTTGTTGTAATTGTTGTTCGGTTGATGGTTGATGGACAGCGTCAAATTGGACGTCGGATTTACCACCACGTTGGCATTAACCGTGGTCTTCGAGACATTGTTGTAGTTCTGATGCTGAGTCTGGTTTGCGTTCTCTTCTTTGTTGCAGTGGTTCCTGCTAGCTGATCTGGATACGTTGTAGTTGTTATGGTTGTAGTTGTCCTCCCTGTCGTGTATGTCCAGGTTCTGCAGTCGTGCCATGTTGTGTCTGTGGTTCTGTTGTTGCTGCTGCTGCGCTACAATTGTGCAGATGTTCGGCTGGTTGTTCTGCGACGTGGTAATGTTGTAGTTCGAGTCCTTCAGGTTGCTGTGACTCTCGGATCTCGTGGGGCTGGTGGGATGCGTCTGGCAGTGATTCACGTTCGCCAAACTCGCGCTGGCGGTCAGTCTGTATCCCGCAGTGGCCCGGTTGGTCCCGATTCCTCGATGTTGTCTCACGATCGGCGTTGGAGAACGAGACACGAACGCTGGCGGTTCCAGAGGGTAGTCGTCAGTAGTGATTTGCAGCTGAAGCTTCCCGTTAGCTGGCATATAAGCGTTCCGAGGAAGTGTGGCGGCTCTGGCAACGTTCGGACTGCGAGAGCTGTTGTGGCCCAAGGTGTTCGATTGCAACACCTCGTTGCTGTCCCTGATTGTCCCGTTTAGGGTACTGTGGTTACTCAAAGTTGATGTCGCTGACACCGAAAGATTCGTGTTGCTGTTCGCGATCGTCGGATCATTGTAGCGGAAGATGTTGTTCTGTAGATTAGGGTAGCGATGCGATGCTGGCACTGGGCTTGGACCCGGCTGGTCCAGAGCTAACGAAATTCTATCTAGGATCTCCGGAAGCCTGGACGGGGGCATTGACGTCGAGGAAGATGATATCGTAACTAAGCTCTCTCGCAGCAGCGCGTGTAACAGGGACAATTGCTTGCCTAGATCTATGTAGCCATCGAACTCTAACGAATTATTCGCTGGCGCGTCTTTTGGCAACGGGCTCTGTAACAGAGAATTTAATGGATCAGTGCAAAAGTTTAATCTTTGAGATTTCGTATAAGGATGAGATGTTTTAAATTAGTTTAGAGATTTTTTTCTAGAAATAGGGAACTTACGCTGATCAGCTGTAGGAAGTTCTTCATGGAGGCAGCTTCACGCTCGAGCAGATCGTTCATAAATTCCATGAAGTTCTCTTTCCCTTGGAATCTCGTGAAATTCGCGAGTGTTTGAAGAGTCTTGGCCACGAGGGTGAGATTTCTTGCTGCCTTTTCGTTTGGATATTCTGTGAACAAAGATAGTTTTATTTATTTATATTACGTCTTTTACGCAGTCGCATTGATTAGGTATTCAAAATTTGATTGTCAAAAGCCTGATTATAGCTTTACAATGAAAAATGTTATGAGGTTGATGTTAAAGTCTAGTGCTACTGAATGTTGATATTTTTACATTCTGTACAATCTTATAAGTTACAATAAATTAAATAATCCATACTGGTTAAAACTGAATCATATTGATGTTACTGGTAGAAATTAGTGATTTCAAAATTAAATCTATATAAAACTAGTATGAACCAGTTATAACATTTTCCATATCTTTAATACCAAAAATTCATATCAGCAATATTGATACAAACTGACGAAACTAAAATCACATTAACATAAAAACAAAATGAACTAGAACGGAAGCTTTGTCTCCTAAAACCAGCGTACAATATTTGACAAAGACGCAGACTCACCGTGTGTAATGTTGAAGAGAGACGGGCTGAGAATAGCCGGACACAGGAATCTAAGAAATATGTTTGCGGAGATTAGGTTGTCTGCGATGTCCTCGCGGCCCATGTCGGCCAAGCGCTCGCGGAATATACGGAAGCACTCGCGTAATTCGAGAGGAAAATGTGCGTGGCTAGCCAGTATCCTGCCCCAAGCCAGGTCCACTGCGTTCCGTAAATTCTGTTGTTGTTTGTGTAGAGCCGCCACCGAAGCAACCTTCAGCGGGTCCACCTCGCAGTCGCCACCCTCTACCGCGCTCCTAACTACGGCACCCAAGGTCTCCTGCAGGTACCTGTCGCCCGTCAACTTCAGATAGGCCTCCATCGCCTTCGTGGCTAAGGAATTTCCTCGAAAGGTGAGCCTCTCGTCGTCTGAAATCCCATACAACTCTTATTAAATAAAGCATTTATATAAAACATTTAACTAAAGCCTTTCAACACTCATTGCTAGACTGTGCATCTATACATAAACAATTTCTAAGTCAGCTGTAAGAAACGGGAACAGAAGCATAAATTACGTAACAATGTTTCTTTTCTTTTAATCCTTTCAATGAGTCTATATTAACTCCCGTATTAAATTTTTTCACGCTATTCAAGGCTTTATTCTTTATGTTATCACAGAAAGAATGATTAAGATCAGATTTTTCAAATATTTAAAAAGAAAAATACGGTATGTTGAAACTACCAAGAATCATGTACGAGACTTTTTCTAGATTTTTAATCAACAAGTCATCATTTGTTTAATGTGATAATTCGCTCTCACGGATGCGTATACATTTTTTAGCTCCTGTTTTTATGATACGTCTGCACAGTAGTTTTCATTGTATAAACTTTTTGTGCTGAAACAGCTAGCACGGAATAACCTAGTTTTCTTGGTAGACCCAGGTTTCCAGAAGAGTAAACAAAACTGACCCGTCTGTTCCGCGAATCATTAGTGACCATATCGAGGCAAGTCTTAATGACAGTGTAACACACCTATTCTGTGTATGTCCATCATGACCAAGTCAGCAAGAAACTGTGGCGCTTTCTTTTCCCGTTGCATGACAGCCACCAACGCGGTGGCGATGTCCTCTTTCGCTTTCACGGCGATCACCGGCTCCAATTTCTCGCATAGCGACTTGTAATCCGACTTCAAGTATTCCAGGAACTCCTGGTATACCTGCACAGGTAATATATCCACGGATTGGAAGCGGCATTTTACCCTCAGCGTCGGTGGTTCCTTTAACGGGCCCTTATCTCCAACCACCGGATACCATTTTTCTGTTAAATAACGTGACGTCACGTTGTGCACCGGTATGCTGACGGAACCTGCGAACAATTCCAAACGAATTTCATCGTTAATTAACCATTTGTGGCATCGTAATCGGAAAATCTTTGAATATTATTCTTCAGAAAAATAGATGTGACATTTTGTGATTATTAGAATTGCAGGGTTTTAAGAATGCAGATGGTAAATGTTAATACGTGATCCAGGCATAATAAGAATAAGTGATGCATACTTAATCACAGAAAAGTTCAAGTTGATTTATGTTATTGGACATCGAAAGTGGTTCACATGACAGCAACATGAGGTTGCTAGTTGTTGCGATTGCATCTACGCGTTGCTCAACGGAGAAAGTATTATATAATTCGACCTGAACTTTGAGTGATGAAATTCCAAATCGTTCAGATGGTATTTAATTCAAGAATAAAAAATGTCTCGCGTAAACATTGAACAAATTATCGGATAGAGCGTATGCGCAAACCAACGAGCGGTATATTATTATAATAATCTACAACATCGTGACCTTTATTGCGACCTAGTTCGCTAAACATAAACTATGATTAGAAACTATATAATAAACTATTATAAAAACATCGCTGCAGGAAATTTATTTTAAAGTTATCTAGACTATGGCATGATAATAATAAAGATATGATTACCTAAATGCTTATGAAATGATACTAATTAGATAAAATTAATTATCTTTTAATTTTAGGAAAATCTTTTCTACAATGTTGGTGAATAGATCGCAAAACTGTCTTACCGATTAATACATTTTTGTCTCTCTTCTTTTTTCGGTCAGCCTCCCTGTACAAGTTCACTTGTATGGTGTTGACAGAAGGCAGATGATGGAAATCGAAGTGTTCGCCCCAGAAGCAGAGGTCAGCCTTCAATTTTGCTGTGGTTCGCGCGTACAGGGTGCTGTCTAGACAAACCTCGCAGAAATATCGCTTCTTTGCTGCCACACCTTTCGCCTCCAGGAGCCAGATCTGCAGAGAATTGTCCGTGCGTCTTGTCTGCTCTGCATCCGGTTGAACGGATTTCCTTAAACTGAGTTCAAAACACAAATTAGAATTTTAAACTCTTGGATCAACGTCGACGGGAAATTGCAACGAAACGCTATCTTTGCGGAAAACTTTGAACATCTTATTCTGTTATTATTCCTCCAATTTTCAAGAATTTTCGACCTTCAACCATACATTTTACTAATTACGTTTACTCCTGTTTATCTTTTTATCTGAAGAATTTTTAGATTGCTGATTTTATGCAATTGATGAAAACTATTTGAAAGAGAAATACATTTTTTAATTCTTGTTTTATAAAACTGTTACAGAACATATCCATTTTGCGCAAAAATGACGTTTCAGACTAAAATTTTTTACTGAATTCTCTCCACAATTCTATCAATAGAACTACGAAGCAATCGACGYGCCTAATRCGTATTGTTCTATAACAATGGCAAGATAGGATTTATTTAAACATCGTATGATCTCTATTATATGTATATGTTTAAATAAAGAAGGTATCAAGAAATGTTTCTAGATGATGTTTCTAACGTCAAGAATTATAACAGAAAAAATCCGTCGTTTTAGTTTTTACAGTCTCAAACTAATTCAAATGAACTTACTTAATCAAAATAAATACTAACTATGGTACATAAAATTCACTATAATAAGACGAGAGAATAAAATTGCAGATAAAATTATCCAACTATATTCATACACAGTTCCACCAGCCAGTTTGTCAATGCGATCCATTACTGAACATTGCTCACATCATTCCACAAGTCGTAATATTAAACAAACACCGTAATAAGCAAATTTAAGAAAATCATTTCCGCAACATTTTAGTGCTAATTGCAAGCGTCGGGATACTTTTGCACAGCAATGTACCCACATCAATCCAGCCGTGAACACGGCAGGGTTAGAACCGCGACCTCTGGCATATCGCCTCAAAGCCAGAGTTGCATCCACACGGGGCGGGCATAAAAATCTCGGCGCTTTGCTCTCAAACGGAGACCGCCGTTCGAATTCGTCAGACCGCATGGGTTCAGGATTCTCGGTCGGCTGTGGCTTGTCGAGTAAAAAACAAGCGAAAGAAGAGACAGAGGAACGGTACCAACCTGTGTAACCACTGGTCCCGTTCGTGAGCGGTCCTGCAACTGAAATACTTGGGTCCACCGGTGCTGGGTGTGACCTGGAAGCAGTGAGGTCTGCCAAGCAGGCTCGGATGCAGCGGTGTCACGGCCGCGAGGTCCATCGAGGTCACCGCCTGTCCGCAGAGGAGGGACTCGTGTGAACGGCAACCCCGAAGTCCGGCGCCGCGTTGCTTCTGTCGCTCGAGCTTCGTCACGCTCTTCGTCCTCTTCAGCGGGTTCGAGCGGAATGACCTCTTCGAGAAGAAATTCTGCAAACAGGAAGAGAACAGGACGATGAATGCGTGTCGCGTGCCGCGGTCACTGGAATGGAATTCTTCGTCATAATCATTGTTTAGGTACTAGTGGCTTACTAGGCTACCTTTACGTTGCAATTTGTTAGAGAATGTAGATCAGTAGGTGCTGTGTAAGAGTCCTTATTTTACCGATTTTTATCGACATTTATTATTACTCATTGCTGAACCCTTTAACTACGACTTATTTCATACTTATTAGTTAGAAGTAATAGAAAATAGAAATATACAAATATTGTTTCCTGTTTGCTTTTTCTTTAAACGTCGAAATGTAAAAGATATTTTGAGTTTATAATCATTCACAGCACTGTACGTAGCTTTTTTTAAGTGTGACACCTTATACATTAAAACAAGAAAAGTACCCTATATTATTTTACTGGTATATTACTATAATATGATAGTAGAGTGAATATGATAGTCTAGTGAAGGCTAGTTCAAAATGGTCCAATTTAGATTTTTAATTTACTTATTATATAATACGACAATAAATGTCACCTAACACCTTAACGAAAGCAGTTTTGCAACTTTTAAACAAATATTTTGGATCCAATTCTTACTCGCATATTAAAAGCTACTATATTAATTCAATTATAAGATAACCACGGTTGTTCAAAGTTGTATCTGTCAGTTTTGCAAGCAATTCCTTCATTATTTTGTAAACTACCGTTAGTATACTTTATACGTTCGCTCTATAACAGCTTTTATACTAACGCGAAGAGAGATTAGAAAACTCTCGCGTCGCTTCGAAGAGGGGAAACCTATTTCAAATTTGTTGCACAAAATGTAAATCACAGAAAGCATTCAACTTCTAGGCGGCCGGAAGTTTTACTCTCTTTTGGGTTGGAGTTTTGAGGATGGCCGCGTCACGGGAAAATCGAATCTGAAGTTCTTTACGGGCGTGAAAAGAAATATGAGAGGAACAGAAAATTGCAGTCTGAATGGAAAGAGGGTGGTAAAGAGAGAGGATTCGGGGGAGCTCTGGCGGGGAAAGATTTGAAACGAAATGAGTTATGTTTTTTAAAAACCCGTGGCATCCCCTTTAGTCGTATCTCAACTACCGACAATGTTCTGGAACTATTATTTATATGTACTTCGTAAAAACGTTGAAAAACCTGTTTATCATCCATTAAGAAATTTGTCGAGTCAGTAACGAAATGAACACTGCAATCCTTGTTACACTCATTAAATTCATGACTTCAATAAAGTGCAGAAATATTTTTCATGTAAAGTCGATAAAATGTATTTTAAAAATATCAGTATTGTCAATGTAACCAGAAAATTCTAACCTACTTTGCACAGTTTTTAAGTGTAGGTAATTATATTCAGTGAATGTATATAATTCGCTATATTTAAAGCAGTTAACATTTAGTGCATTTAAATTATTATATTATAGTGTTTCAAATTGAGTTTTAAATATTTCGAGTTGACGATGTACAATATACATTTGAAATACTTATTATACATTTGTGAACTCGATTAACCATTTCAACCAGTATATCATTTAATAAAGAAATAAATTACTATTTGAAATAAAGCATACGTATTTCTTAGTCGACGTACTGCTATCCAAGTCCGACCATAATCAACGAATCCCGAGGGAATAATTACCCTTGACCGCAAGCGTAGACTAAACAGAGATCCGAAGGATCATTCCGAAGCATTACGTATCGCGTTAACACACTTTTCAAACGTCTCGGCTTCGAAGCTACTTCCCTCTTCTCGGGGCGAACAAGAAACGATTCCATGATGGATCGTAGCTGTGCTGCCCGAATGTCCATCCGAGTGCATTAATCCTCATTAGTCACGCGCGGATAAAGATCCTGATCGAAATTGAAAACGTAATACAGCACTGATATTCGCGACTTTTTCACAGAGAGACCCGGCCGAACTTGAAACGCGATTTGCGGCGTTAATCCCGCGGCTGAATTTGATTCGGATAACAACAAGTCGCGCGCTAATGATAGTATAAAACGCGAGACTGAGGGAACCGGTAGCAGATGTTAGCGGTGCGGCGGCGAGTGAAAATCATCGACTGACTCTCCGGGAGCGACACCCGGGAATCTTTCCCGACATTGCTCAAGTGAAAGGCATTTCGCCGTGCGTTTCAGATGCTGGGAGTCTTCGTCGCACATATTCGGATCAACCGCGACGCGCTCCGGCGATTCTTGCCGCCTGTGACTAAACGGTATACGACCCGAACGGTAAAGGAGTCTAATGATCTATCGTACGGCGGGTTCTTGCAACGAGTCGCGACGATTGGACGCAAAGCTTGTAAGTACGCGGGCCGTTTAATCACAGGATCTTATTACACGAACATTTCGCCACCAAAGTCACTCGGATCAACCTTCGAATGGTCAGCAGAAATATTAGCCTACGTTAAAGCGAATATTCGAAGGCATTTTTCATTTATATTTATCATTGGACCGCGAATCTGTATTCAATACATGAATACTTTTCGCATTAATTGCGTAAAGTGGAGATGAGTAAATTTTACTGTATTTTTCTGTAAACAAAATACTGTACAATTTCTGGAAATGACAAAAGCAAAACAATATTTTCGAGGAAGAATTTTCAAATTTCTGAGTGTGGCTTTACGCTCGCTATCTATAATTCGCAGGACTCTGAAGTTCGGATTCGTTCTTTCAAATGTTATGGAGAGAATCGCACTACTTTCGGTGTTTCTATTGTTTACTGCAGATTTTTCGCGAAGATCCACGGAACGATATGGAATGTAAAATCGTTCGTTCCACTTTCCACGACTTTCTGAACGCGCGCGTTGTCTCTGCCGGGTCATCGGATAAAGACAAGTTGGCCAGGCGCCAACGCGACTCGGAAAGAGTCCAAAGTGTTTTGCATGTTCCCGGAAGTGCACTCGGTGTTGCAGCAGGTCGCCAAGTCTCCCGAGTTTATGCCGAAAATTACGATTAATAAGAATCTATGGTACGTTCCCCTTAGAAGTATCAAATCTCGTATGGCGCAAAATTATACCCCTCGTAAAAACATTTTTCTACGTTAGGAGTACGTTTATGGTTACGGTTCCCTTTATAGTTCATAATTTTCAGGTTCGTGATTTATTACTGGGTCGGTGCAAATTGGATACCTAAATATATTGGTATCCCATTGAATAGAAACACCATGAAGCAGATCTCGGTCGATCGCGTTTCTTGTGTGTTTTTCCGATCAATACTGTCCTAAATACTTTAATTAATGTTGCCACATTTGAACAACGAAAACCCGCAGCTCATCTCCGACTTTCCCGTATTCTCGGATTAGTAAAACGCATCTTCGTTCTTTCTCTGTTTTAATCTCGCAATTCAAATGGCAGTACGCGATCGTTCCGTTTAATTAGTTCTAATTTATGGAAATTGCAGGTCAAGCCGAGAAACGCGCACCGAGTGTTTCTTATTTCGAAACGCAAACGTAGAAACGATAGCGTGCTGAATTATTAAATACACGATTCCCGGGTTGGCGGTCTTTGTAGATAATTGCACGTTTCACTTTTTCCCGCGATCGCATTGGCTAAAAATATGGATTACCACAACTCTGGCTTCAACGAACTTTTTTGTTGAAATATTCTGGACTACGACGGCTGTGACACTCATCTATGAGTTATTTATCTATTTCATTGTAACCGTTAAATAAATTTTTATTTGCGAAATATATGTATATTTACTAACTTCTCGGCGTGCAATTAATTTTTATCATACGTTAAAAAGTCACATAAATATTTTTCGTTTATACAATGAAACTATAGCAAATTATTTTAGTTTTATTTAACTTTTTGCACCACTAAATTTTTAGTAATTTGTACAAAATAAATTAACGTCACATTCATATTAAAATTTCAATTCAAAGAAATTGTTTTCTTCTGTTATCAATGTCTGGAAATTAAAATAAACGAAGACATTGAAAAGAAAATCGGCTCTTTCTAATAGAGAAATCGTAATGCAAGAAATTAGAGTGATTCTTTAAATTTTTTAATGATTTTATACATCATTCGAATCGTTATCTACTACTTTACAAACTAAAACGTCCAAATTGCTGGTATCTGATCTGAGAAAATTCTGCAAGTTCAACAGATTAACCTGATTTCAAACGAGATTACATAACTCGCAGCCGCATCAACTCCCCCAAACATACCAAATGACGAATGACCTACAATCGGCCGAAGTATCAGAAGCAAATCACTCGACCGCATTGTTCAATTATGCAGAATGCTATTCGTAGCAGTGATAGAGCACTCGAAACACCCTCGGTCTGCCTCGGCGGCGAGGCCGAGCGCCGTTTCCCCGCGCATATTTACCCTGGCAGCGAAGTAGTTGATGATCATGCTGACAACCTTCTCCTCCTCGTTCTCCTCCATCGGTTTCACGCACATTTTTCTTCTGGTCATGCGAACTGTACCGCGTGAGAAAGCGCAGCAGATGTTCCCGAATTCCACGACGGAAAAAGCAAACGGCGACGTTCCCACCCTGTTCCCGTCACTTCGCAATCTCCGATCCGATCCCCGGCTGTGAAACACGCGAACCCACTCTTCTCAATTTCATTTTCCAGGAAAATTCGCTGGACGACGGAAAATCTCCGATCGCAGTCGTGCCTCGATGCTAACAAGGATTTATCGCGACTGAGAGACGTTGACAGCTTTCGAATACTTTATTCGTAATCGTATTTTATTTTTGTCGTTCGATCGAACGAGCTTTCTCGGCACGGCGCGGTATAGTTTTTCAATTGAAATAGCTTTTAAGTGCCGAGAAATTTATTTAGAAGCATAAGCTGAAAGCGATCAAGAATGTCTTCTTCGCAGAGTTGATATATGTCTGATGCACTATATTGAGCAACAATTATCAACAGGCCTCATAGGGTGACGAATCGATGCACTGCTTTATCGCAATTGTCTTTTCAATAACGTTTCAGAAAGTTGAACCAACAATTCAATATTAATTCAGATTTTCTGGTGGTTTTGTCACTTTGTTCAGCGCAATCGCCACGCACTTATTGATGATTTATTGATGACTCAACGGCGCGAGGAGGTTCCCGGTTGTTGTGGCAGAGAACGTTGCCCGGTCGAAAGTGCCCAACTTCGTCGCCGAGCGTCGCAGCAGCGTTATCACTACACGTGCGAGCCCTGATAAGCTCGGCCAATGTCAGAATGCAGCGTAATCGGTTGGCAGCGGATTGCGTTACCGGTTTTGTGGCTGGGAACCACGCCGAAGATAGAGTCGCAGCTTTTCCCCGAGTACTCTCAGCTGGTGGGGATTCCACGGCACCGGCGTGATCGATCGCAAATTGTTGACAATACGATTAGAAACAGTGAATAACTGCGCCCCACCGAACACCTGCACTCGATCAATTTTATTAAGTGCTTGCCGACCAATGATCGTTAAGCAGTTTTATTTCTCTTCCTTCACATGCCGTTCGGTAATTGCATTCGGAAGACGGTAGCTGTGTAATTATCATTCCTCGAGTCTTCCAATAAAGCCGAGCTTTTGTTAATACTTTACTCTAGTGATCACGGTCGATATTCTATTGCAAGACGTTGAGTTTTTATGAATTGATTGGTGAAGTTCTTAATTTTAGTTCTTCTGTTGTATAGGACAAGAAAATGTTCTCAATGATTGCAAATTATTTTGTTTGGATGCTGTTTAAGAATTCTAAATTCTTCATACAAATATTTTTTTATTTACGATATGATTGTATTAATAGCTCTTTCATCGAGGAATTCTTTACCTCAGCCTCCAATTTTAACGAATACTTACAATCAGCGATTTTGTATCTAGCTTCTATATCACAAACTTATCTAATCGATCTGTCTGTCTAATACTATTACGTGTAATACTAATTTTGCACTCGATCGAAGTCGCTGTATCAATATTATCAAATATCGAATACTTGATATCAATGCATACTGCCACGTAATTCAGGAATTCCTCACAAAACCAGGACGCTCAAACGTCTCCAAACAGTTTCAAACATCGCCGGCACCGCCACATTCGCCGAGTGTTCGAGTTGCACAACTTCTTCGAGTAAAAACAGGGTCAACCAACTGTCACGAGTCAGATCACCATGCACCGATTATTCACAAGTAATGATTTCCAATCGCTGCGTCGCCGCCTGCAATGCCACCGATTCGCTTCCTAGTCCTCGCGCGTCGAGCGTCAAGCGTCGTCTCGAGACTTCGGTTCGTCGTTTCCTCCGAACGGCCATGAAATCGTTGAAGTTTCCTAGCCGGCAACAATAGGCCCTCGCAGGGTTTTCTATTGAAACGTGTAAGCACGAGCCAAGAATACTGCCGGGCCCGGGGACTCAGGTATCCCACGGAGGACCCCGAAAAGGGGACCCGCGTTTCCAAGCATGCCCAGGTAGCAAAACGCAAGCTCGCTTTCCGCTTCGGGGCTCGACCGAGCCGGGATTTAAATCGACAGGCTATTTAAACGATCTCCCTCCACTTCTGCGCCGATCGGTCCCGATTTACGCTTCTCGCATTCGAACCTTTTTACGAGCTTCTTGCATCGTACTTTTCCTAATCACTGGCTATCGCCTCGGTGTTCCGCTGACCCTCGAGATCGTAAACTGTCCGCTTTATTCAATCGTCTTCCGCATTCTGCGAGACTGATGCTGTTATGGTCTCGTAATCATCGCTGTCCTCGTCGTTCGAAATTACTTTGACGTAGTGCTCTATCTTTATTCTTGAGTAGCTTAGAGGTCCAAATTAATTCAGCACGAGACTTTGAGTTATTCCTTAAATATGATAAGCAGTCGATGCACAAATGTCAACGATGTTTTTTGTCGTTGATAAAGCGATTCGTGAAATCCTTCGATCTCGGATAGATTCTCACTGACAAAATCATTTGTGACGTTCATAAGTAGTTAAAAGATCCAGGTAATTTAGTACGAGATTTTCGATTGCTTTTTAAGCAACGCTCGACGCACGACAGCCAACAGCGTTTCTCGCGCACGTATCTCTATCCACGACAACTCTATTTTCATTTGCTCGACTTCGGCGCCGCCACAAGTCCCGTGGTTTCGCAGATCGTTAGCAGGAGAAAATTCACGAGCACCATTTGTAAATGCTACTGTCGAAACCGACGACTATCGTTCAGCGTGACAGACAGCTCGCGACTCGCAGTCCGATCTTGAGGAGAACCGCGAAAACAGAAGCGGTATTTTCAGCAGCCGCTGCTCCGTCGGGTTTTCGTTGATTGCGAGGTCGCCGACCCTGCCACAGTCCGAGCTTCTTTGATGCTTCTCTATTTGGACACGAGTCCCTTTATTTACCGGCGTCTCTACCCCGTCGATAAATTATTGCTCGCCGTCACCAACGCCAAGCCGCTCCGATCCGCTTTGATGCAGAGCCAGTCTTCGGAAATTTCCCCAAGACAGCTCGATTTTTTCCAGATTTATTCCAATACTACTTTCGAGTTCATACCTAATGGAAATTTTCCAGTCGTTCGGAAGATTGCTCAAAGAGTTTCGCAATTTACTAATTACATTAAAAATCTTGAATTCTGGACGTTTATTCTTTGGGATTCTAGTTTTCTAGACACTGGCCCATTTTCTGGGAATTTACTTCGTTTAGCTGTGCTTTATGTAAAAGAAGCTTGGTAGTTTTCTTTTAACCTTTTTTGTGCTGAGTAATGATATATCAATGTTGATTGTAATTGAGAAATTGTTGTTTTCTTAATACTTTTAATAAATGATACTTCTATGCCTTACTTCTTTTTTCTTTTTAAATTGAATAAAGTCGTTATAATTTCTCTCGGAAACTTGATCAAACTACATCAAACAGATTTGGTATATTTCGTTCAGGTACACGCGACCTATAGTCGGCATTGAGAGGATTAAATAACAATTTCAGAAAAGATTACAACAGTCCAAATAATTTCTTGAATTTTTGATAAAATTGCTATCGCTTTGGTACAGTTTTAAATCTCTCATTCTCTCAGCGTTTTAAGATGTTTCTTTCCGAGCATTCGACAATTTTCTCATATCGAAGAGAATTCGAAAAATACATTCACTGGTTCGCAAAGCCACCCTCACTTCACTTCCGAGAAATCCTCTTGATGCGAGTCTCATTAGTTCGTGTATTAAAATCGTTTCGAATGCGGGGGTTGTTAATAAATGTTTAACGGCGGAGCAACTAATCAAGGTATCGAGTTAATTATTGGACGATCGAGCACCGCCGTGCGTTCCCAGCTCCGTGAATCGCAGGATTTCGCGTGAGCAGATGATTTCGCGGCAAAATCTCGTCGTCGACTGGCGCAGATGTTGCTCATCCGCGTAGTCGAAGTCAAGGGATCCTTGGGGCGCACCTTTGTGCCACGACCAAAAACCCTGCCCCAGCATTCAGGTGAGGCAAAACGGGTCACCCCTTGGCCTCTCAGACCCCCGGCCCCCCCCCCCCCCCCCCCCCCTCGGCCCTCGGTGGCACCGGTAAGAAGGACAAAAACGTCTTCGAGGGGTTCTCAAATCACGCCGCGCAAGCTCCGAACGATGCAGCTGGGATGCACTGTGACGAATGCTGCGAGCACACGCGGAAATCGCCGAGGAGACACGGTCGTCGGACTCGGCCCACAGTTTTTCTGCGTTTAAAAAATTCTCCACCGCGCCCTTTCTTCCGCGGACCGTGTTTGTGGGGGGGAAAAAAGGGAAGAGGTTTTGACGTCTTGGCGGATGTAAGCGGCACTTTCATTAATTATTAATAATGCCAATAGTTTAAACGCAAATCAACGGTGGAGAAATTTTTAAAAAATTTTACGGCGGTATTTTTATTATGAGTTTAATCAATTGTTTAGATTAATATAACGGGAAAACTTCTTTCGTAATAATTATCGATCTTCTTCATTCATTTGTGATGTGGAAATATGAATTTGTTATTAATTTCGATTATTATTATGTATCCCACTGGTGTCAATGACAGTGATATAAAATGAAGACTACATCAATAAATTAGTAAAGGTAATTAATTAGGATTTTCAGTGTAGGAAAGTGATTTATGTAATTTAATAACTATTGTAATGAATACGAAGAAACAAAAATGACGTTTCTAAAGAAAGAAATTAAAATTTAATAGAAAAAATTTTAAAATATTACCAATATATAACTAAAAAGTTCCAATCGATGGAAATGATTCTTTATAATTAAATTTAATGTCCTGTTCTATTGTTACACATTTATCAGCGTTTCTTTTGCTACACAATTTGTCCAAAGCATATAACGTTCACTATCAAAATAAGTATGGAGGTGTTAATATTAAAACACTTTCAAATATTCTAACTTGTATGATTTTCTTTTAAAAAATAAACTCTACTGAATGGATACAAAGCATTGAATAACTCGATTGTACAAATAAATTTCTAGGATAATAATAAGTATAATAATTATTTAGGACAGAAGCAATCATAATTATTGCATACTATTGTGCTTATATAATTCAATGAAATTTATTTATGTATGAGAGGTTTTGAAAACTTTGTATAAAATGAAGGAAAAGTCCTCTACATACCCAAGCGAGAAAAATAAATGAGACCTTGAAAAACTGTTGGCAGACTTTGATCCACGGAAGCTATGAATATCGCACCGGACAATACGTTTTACGGAATTACAAGAGTCACGGTTTTTTACACGTTCGCTCTTTTACCGGGTCGAGGGTTTCGTAAACAATTCGTGATAGCACGTCGCACTTTAACCGGATCGATCCGTGAAGAAGTCGTCGGTGTACCGCTCGAAAACCAGTTCGTTCCCTCCTTTGTTCCCCTGAAGGGGTCGGCTAACTCCTCGTCGATAGAGAGTAAAAGTACCTTCTTCTATTTCAGGTACTCTCTCGCCAGTAACTATTCACACCGGGATCACCAAAGTTTACGTATTCTTGCGAAATCCTAGTGTTCCTCTGCAAACCTCGCCAAAAATTTAGGCAATCGTGTCCGGTATCAATATTTCTCTGAATGACAATGTTTTTATTTCATAGCAAGATTAGAAAAGTTAAAAGTAACTAGTTTATAATGTTGTACGAGAATTACTAGAGTTTAACTATTTATATTTTACTCGACCTTCGTTGTCATATATGCCTGAATTTATTTCATAATTTTTCCAAACAGGGATTTCATAATCACAGAAAATAATTTTAATTAGACATTGTTCCGTCTTACCTTGTAGGTATAGTCTTATATGTAGTCTACGGATCTTTATGCAAAATAAAGAATGTCTATCTCGATGGGAATAAGGAGTTAAAAGAATTTATTTTGAAACAACACTGTTTAATTTTTATCTTGTATTTAACGTTTTCTATTCGACTTACTCATTTTTATCATAAATATATAAATTTCGCAGTCTAGTTATACGTTTACATCGTATTCTGTTTATAAAATATTGTCAAAAATATGGCAGTGCATGTTCTTTTCATATAATATTAAGAAAATATTATAAAGAATACATATTCTTTTCATAGCATATTTAAGAAGACACTATTCTTGTTGCAGAAAATTTAAAAGACACTACAAACGATATTTATTTCATACGCTATCTTATAAAATGCCACAGGGTAGCAGTCTCTACATAGAATATTTCAGTAATGTCACACAGAATTTCACCTTCGCAAAATATTTAAAAAATGTCTCGAGCGAACTACCTTCGCAGAGTATTTAAAAAATATCACACGGAATTTTTGGAAAAATGTCTAAAAATAATATCCTCTTCGTAGAAATTCAGAAAAGTGTCGCACAGAATATTACTTTCATAAAATATTTGTAAAATTACATAAATAAAATCCTCTGTTTTTAATGTCTTGTCGTTTATATAAAATTAATCGTAGTGGAATCATTGATAAAATAGTTCCGTTTATACGACACAATATCGATGGAGTATCGGACGGTATCGATTCAAATGACTCGGCTCCGCGTATAAGAGCAAGAAAACTCGTTCCCCTATAAATTGTCGAAGGTAATCAGGATTCTTTGGTTACAGTAATATCGAATGAACACTGCCAATGAACGTTTACAGGAACTTTTGCTCTTTTAATTAATTTACGACGATTTCGCCGGGATTTAAAGCAAGCTGGATTTTAAATTGTGTCGCGGGGACAAGTTTACGAGGATCCCTCGTTTAAATGGTTTTCTTGGGATACCATGTAACTGGATAAGATTACAAGATCTTCAAAATAATTTTTCCCGGCCGTCGAGTAACGACAAATAAAATTTCTCGAATCCCTCGCACTGTGTACCCGCGCGTTCACCGCTCTGCTGTATTTCTTATTACTCCACTGTGGATGTTTATACGAGTTTCCATTATCGTAAATTACTTCACAGAAACTGAGAACAAAGAGACACTCGCTCCGCGAACCAAAACACTAATTAAAGTAGAAACTAGATAAAAAAAAGCTTCACACTTTACTCGGCAGTGTATGACATAAAGTCTGCGGTTTCGTTGCACTCTTGTCCGGCGCGTATACACCGGATTCATTTTTTGTGCAAAATAGTGAAATAATTTTTGGTTAGTAAACAAGTACGAGAGGATAAAATCGAATATTGTCAAATCATATAGATGTTTCAATGTTATTTAAAATTGGTAGAGTCTTTAATTCAATATAGTATTACACTTATTGCTACTTCTATTATAATCAACATAGATTACACTATTCCAATAGAATAAAATATGTTAAAATATTAAGAGTTTAGGAAAAAAACTCAGACGAATGAGTTTACATTTTGAATTAATATTTTTCATAGAATTAGTTCATTAAAAAATATCATTCCGGGGCACGAGTTGCTATAATGGCACACGATAGTTAAAATTTAAAAGCAATTTTTGAAAAATTTTGTTTAATTATTTTTACTATGACCTAACATGAGTATTCTTTGATTACAGATTTTATGCATTTATGACAAACATGAGTAGCTGATACACAAAACTGCAAGTAGATTAAAAGAATTTAAAGATATCGTTACATTATATTACACTGCAATTATTAAAAGAGGAAAGTCATTGTTACTTGTATTTATTGTAATTATTTTGGACAACTTTTATTTTACACAAAAATCTAGTAATCATTTATTTGTCGCATTGTACAGATTTACAACATGGTGACTATGAAAGGGTGTTTAAGTTTTATCAAGTTCTATATGTTGTTGCGTGCGTTGATTAAATAAGTATTAACAATGACAAGCTTTCCATGGATTTTAAAAAATGTTTCACACCTTGTAGACACGTCCATTTATTCGAAATGAATCAGGATGGTTTTTCGACTGGAAGCTTTATAAAAGTTCAATGCACGAAGACAGGCATTGCCGAAGAGTCGATCTTTGAAAACTCGTCCGCTATCGCCAAGTTAGCGTTTGACGAAAAAGGCTAATACGTTAGAGTGCTCCGCGGCCCATAAGCGAGAACACGAAGTGAAGAGGCGAAACAACTCTCCGAAGACGAGGAATACGTATCGATACAAAAAATCTGCTCTCGGAACACCTGCGACTCGCAGTCACGTCGCGCGGCCTGGAAAGCAATCTGCCGCGCGAGATTTGAGAACACCTGCAGACACCGGATCGATATTTTCCATGCAGCGCGACGTCCGTCTACTTTTACGTCCAGCGTGGGGGCAGCGTGTCGCTTTATGCAACAAAACGGAAGCGAAGGGCAAAGGTGGCATTCCCGAGAAAAAGGAGTCCCGTCCCGTTCCGTCCCGAGCGGGATGGGGATGAAATTGCCCCGAGGCGTGTCGCGTTAATGTTACTGCATCAATAGGTCTATAATTCGATCGCCGCGAACCCGCAGATCCGATGGTGCGAGTGGTTTCACATTTCGAAACCACTATTTTCACGCGGAATAGTTTGCTCTATAAATAGCAATTTTATAAGAGGAGAATCGATACGGCATGGTAATCGAACGATTTTGTAGCAGACTGTAAAATTATGTTTCGACTCGTTGCACTATAACGAGTTAGATGATAGTCAGATGATCATAATTTACTAAATATGAACGTAATTCGTTTCTTATGAATTTGTAACAAAATTTCATTCCTTTATCATAATGGAGGATGAAAGTGAATGGTAGACATGCAGCAACAAAATTTTCTTGGAATTATTTTAGCGAAATTATAAGGGAAGAAGAAATGCCAATTAATTTACCTGCGATATAAATCGTAGTATAAAGGTTGAACTATGTGTAAACAGTTTAAAATTAGTATTTAAAGAGAAATCAGCAATTTATAATTCATTATGGTCAATTTTTGATAACTCCTTTATCCCTTAAGCAAAAATACAATCCATCGTTACCTTACATGTAAAATACACTACATGTTTTATTACTAAGTACATGAAGCAAAATTTAGCATAGTTATTACATTAAACTATTTACAAACGTGAAATTCTTTCTTGACTTTATTCAATATATAGTAAAATATTATTCGTTAATATTATAATATTACGAAACTCCAAAAGATATGATATTATAACTATAATTCAGTTTCGTTCAATTAATTGACTATTAACATTATAATACTATAAAAGTAATAGGTATAAGTAAATAAAAGATAATAGAAAAACATATTGGACCATTTCCAAGCTACAACAAAAGTAAACGAAATCGGATGAAACAGAGTAACTCACGCCCACGTTGTAACAAACAAACACGCGACCGAAGTTCAACGACATAGAAATAAAACATAGAATTGTTCGGCGCAGCGTACATAAAGGTAGTTCGTGCGGTACGGCCGAAACGGCAGTTTCCAAGAAACGAGTTCCCCGATTTGTTTTACCCACGTCCGAGCGATTCGACCGAATGATAATTTCGTTCGGGGAATATTTTTATCGGGGAGAGTTTCGAAAGTGTAGCAGATTTTGCCGGCCGTTATTGCGCCAGGTTGTACGGGAGTTCTTCCAGCGGAATATCTCTCTTTTTTTTTCCAGAAGCACCAAGGCTAACCGCAACGATCTCGGGGACGGCGGCGTCGAGCGTATTTGTAAAAATTTCCGAACAGCTTGCGGGCGCCCCTCGAGTTCGAGGAACAGAAGAGAAACACAATGGACGTGATGTTTAAAGTGCTTGTTGTTTGAATAAAAGGAAAAGGTGCGCGCGGGGCCCGTCAGCGACGGCTCAATGTACCGAGAGATTCGAGAGATCGAAGATACGTGATTGGAAAACCGGAGTCCCGTTTTCCGTGCCTCGAAAGCGAAACGTTACGGCGCGGCGCGGTGCGGCGCGCGAGTCGCCGTGAAGCCCGAGCATTTCAACCGGAAGCGCAGTGGATGTAAAAGCTGCAACAAAAGAATCGGCTACGACGATTTATCTTTCGAGGTCCGGGGGATCTTTTCGAATACGTGAGAGTATTCCGTGAGAGAAATGGAGGGGGCGGCGTTCGAGCACACCGAATTTCTCGACTCGCGAAACTGTCTTGGAATTAGCTGGCATTTAATGGTCGGTGAACTTTGATACTTTTGTAGGAAAGCATCGCTACCATGGAAATGCTGGGTTTCATTGAACTGTTAAATTTGTAGGAAATTGGCTAACATTTCAATGCACATGAACGCCTGCAGATACTATTCTTTGAAATTTAAATGTCAAACGGTGTTACTGAAGTGTAACAAAAACTATTTCCATGAACACTATATGTACGAAATAACACTATATTAAAATAGCCGCTTGAGTTGCACAATTTTGACTCTATTCTTTGGGCTATTTTTTCACGCATTAAATAAAGATATGATGAAAAGAGGAATTGATTAAATTTAATTATTAAAGTTAATCTCACTAGTATGAATCTGTTGAAAAGATTATCGTTTGATAAAAATTAAACTTCACTCTCAGCGTGATAAATAAAACGTTCTCAACCTGGTCTTTCTAGATAACTTTGCACATTAAATCTTCCCTTGCAAACTAAAATGACAAAGTATGGCCTAAGAAATAATTAACTTTATATTATCTTTATGACATCATCTTAGATTCGTATTATAAGTAATGTTGTTATTCGGATTATATTATTCCTTTATATATTATATTATAAATTATATTAACATCGTGGCACAGAACAATTCAAAAATATGTTTATATTTTTTAGCTATTTTCATGTTATATTTAAATATTTAATATATATTATAAAAATGAATAAAAATATACTTGACAGATTTTCTGACGTGTGTAATATACACACTATGTATGAATGTATACACGTTCATATGTATCATAGAAATATATTTAATATATACGCAATTATAAAATATATATAAATATATATCTTTTAAAACGTAAATGATTTGGTAAACGATTTGGTTTAAAGCATTAATAAATAAATACTTTGAAAACGCATCGCATCAGCGCAGAAACTATCTCGCCAGATTAATTCAAGATGGCCTTGAGCCGACCTTAGCGCCGCCTCACCTAATTTGTTCGGAGGAAGCTGCCCGTAATCTCGCGATTTCTTATTCATCGATCGAGAGGAGAAAGTTGCTCGCCGATAATTACGAATTCAGAGAACGGAAGCTGTTTTATATATCGAAGCGATCTACAAGGAAGTGGAAACGACGAATTCCAGAAGCCGAGTCCCCGACCCTCTTCGTCGTCGCCGGCTCGAATTTCGAATCGCGTCTAATCTGCAAGTCTAATGCAGTTCGGGCGCAGCGCTGACAGATTCACCAAAAGTATTTCTCGCGATAAGGATCTACGACGAGACAGCATACCGGGGATCTTCTCCAGTGTCGCGAAACAGAAGACGCCTAGGCGTTAATTGCGAGCTCGAGGCGGCGCGGCGCGCGTTCCCATCCGCGATAAAATAATTATTCCGAGACATTTCGCCGATTAACGACTTTTGCACGGCGCCGAAACGTTCCGGGCAGGTGACGGGCGCCGGTTAATGAAGTTCTTCGCGAAGAAAATACGTTAATTCAACCGTTCTCTCTGCGAGACGTGGATGTTTATAGAAGTTTACAGATTGCGTTTCGTATAGAAACATTTTTGGGCGGACGTATTTCTGTATCGCGATCCGTGAATAAAAGATGGACGTAGCGTAATCTTGAAAATGGTTTTGGCAGATTTTTATCGTGCGTTTGTCTGCTTACATATATTTAGATGAATTTTAGAACGTTGAAATTTTTATGGTACTAGAACATGTTTTCAACATAAATACGATTGACGATTTTTTTAAATCGTAAGAAATTCTTATAAGATGCATTTCAAATGCAGATGATAAAGGAAATTCTGTTATTTAAGCATGCCATTTATAATAGTTTGTAAAAGTAGTTATTTCTGATTTATATGTTAATCATAATTGTTAGAATACAGATGCAGGACAGGTGCTAAATTGTGATCAAAAAGTGTTTGCACTTTGAACTCTAACAAATGTGGGTATAAAGATTCTAAAATAATTTGAGTTTGTGACGTTAAAGTAAAGGCTTGACTCTTTAAAGTGAGTATAGACAGAGCCTTGTAAGATTTACTGACATGAAGTTACAGTTTAACGTCGGACAAATTAGTGATAGTTATGTAGACTACGTTATCATTTCAACTGCTACTGCTACTGGAATTCTATTCACAAATTTTTGTTAAAAACTGTATTAATGTTTATTGAAAAGGTCCTTAGCGTTTAATTAAACATTTCTAATCAATTGATGTATACTCTTGAATCTCGAGTTTGGAAAAGCAAACAAACGATTCAACAAAATAATTTAACAGAGGTCCCAACGTATTTCTGGCACTAGCGAATTCTTAAGTCGCCTATAGAAAAGCGAATTAGCATAGAGTCCAAACAGCTTAGTTTGTAACTCGGGCCCGAAAGGAAATACACTTTTACGATTGCAGGACAATGAGCCGGTTCTATGAATCGAGCCCGTACCGGACGGAGCCATTCAGCATTGTGAAAGGTCCGAAATTATAGTGAATGAAAATTACAGGGATTTAAGAGAGCACCAATGAAAATTAACTTACGACGATTCTGTTGGGGGTGACGTCCAAGGGTCGTGCTCCGAGGACAGGGGTGGCTGGTGCGCTACCCCTTCGACAGGCCTTCTCGTAGGACGTATCTGAAACATACGGGAAACGTTTGTGATTTAGCGCATGGTAATTCGACGAGTGGGTGTTTCCGGACCGCGGGGTGGCCAAGGGTGCCCGTAAATTATTGTATCCCGTTTCGAGCACGAACGGTAATTCGCGTAAACTGAAACCGCGCTGTGGAAATAATTGTGCTCGTCACGGAATTCCACGGTGCAGGAAAAATGGCACAATGGCACTTTTCGAGCTTGTATTTCACTTTTAATTGCGCCGACCGCGACAGATCGTTTTCGGCGACGAGGGAAGCTATGGACTCGATTTTATACTGTCATTCTTCACGTTTCGTAGACCGTGCGTAACATTTTATTGTGAGTACATCTATTTTTTTATTTGTTGCGAAATAAAATAACAATTTTATAACATGTCAGCTTTGACTTATGAACTACGGGTCATCAAGTGATCCATTTGATAATTTGACAATTACATTGGTTTCCATAATAATTAGAACTTAAATTTTGAATTTTTCTGTTTAAAGTCTTCTCAATGCAAGACATTTCTATAATAAATGGAGTGAAATTAACAAACGTATATTTTCAAACAAATTTATAGAAGACATTTTGGATTTCAAACGTTAACAATCCTATTACTTAAAATTAAAAAGTATCTCAAGCTACGAAAAATATTTATACGTCCAAAATCGAGATGAACTGTATTATAAATAAACGAGTTTTAACAACAACAAAAAATAGTACGTGAACCACGATTTATTAAGACAGTGTCACCCAGAAAAATAAGACTAATTCAAACATGATTGCACCTAACGATGCTTCTTCTGATCACAGGCAACAATTACAATATTTCTAATACCTCGGTATCATTTCCTGTAAAGTTTATTCACTGAAAAATCCTTCACCAAGCCGACGACGCTTACACTTCTCCCGGCCGCGCGTTCTTTCGTCAAAGTTGTTTATCAAGCAAATCTCGCCGGGCATTAACGCACCTGTTATCGATCTACAACGACGGGGGCGCACCATCAACGGACCCTCCGCGCCGGCACTAATCCAGGAAGAGGAAGAAAAACGCATAGGATCGCGATTAAAGAGAACTTCCGGTTGTTCGGTTAGTTGAACTCGGTTACGGCATGGTTCGAGCAATGTTGGAGGAACCCGGTGAATTTCAATACCGACAACGGCGCGCTTTGTGTCGGCAAAGGCCATTCAGGGCCCTTATAATGCCGTGGTTCCATCGAAAATGCGATAGAAACGGTCACAATGGCGGCGGGACGCGCGCAGGTACCGGTCAGCTTCGTTCTGGCTCGGAATCCGTGAATAAAGGAAGCAATTGTTACGATAGGAGTGCTCGTAACCTGATACCTGTTGTTACGTGCACGCCGGTGCTCGAACGATGATTCGCGATTAAAAGTAACGAGAGAAATGGCACGTCGCGGTCGTCCGGGCAAAAGTTTCGGAGCGCAGGTACCGTAAGCGGACAAGTGCGGGCATAATTATTAGGTGGACGGATCAAGGTTGCTTCGTTGCGAGGAAACAATATATTTAACATTTACGTTCCGACCTCCAATGGAGTTTCGATTCCTCGTCATCTTTTGTTTGTCTTCTTCTTCAAATCAAACTTGCCTTCTTTTCAAGTTGTAAATAGCTCCATTTCTAAAGAGCCCCTTTTGACTTAGAGAAACGATACCAGTACCTCTTCAACGAACGGTACAACCCTACTTGATGGTACCGCCTGTTAGGTTTACAACCTCACAACTATCAAACTGTAGATTTAAAAGTCACAACTATCTTTCTTCTGGTAATAAAGTAATCACTGCACTTCCGTACAATAGGGTTCGACGCACTTCATCGGTAGCATCTTCTCGCTTTATGACAGGCTCGCCAGCTCGCGCCGTTTGTGTTATTCGCTCGGTATTTCCCCCTACCTGCGGCACTGCGCGCCACGTGTACCACGTTTACTTCCCTGTCCATGTCGCTGTCATAGTCAATCTTCAATTTTAATTGTCTATCTTCAAAGATTATAGAAGCACAGAAACAATTTTTCCAGTCTCATCAGCATGTAGAGTATTTTTTTGAAAATTCTTTCTCATACATTCAATTATTAGATAATCTATTTTACAATAGAAAATTATTCGGACTATGAATTATTCGAATAAAATATACGATTCAAATGTGCTCATGTTTGTCATGAATAACTATAATCTGCAGTCTACTTATCACATGAAAGAATATAATAAGTAACATGAAAGAATATAATAAGTAACATGAAAGAATATAATAATTAACATTAAAGAATATAATAATTAACATGAAAGGATATAATAATTAACATGAAATCAAAAGAAAAGAGAAGAGAGATTGATTTAGAAAATTTAATTATTTCACTCCATAAATTGGTGAATTAGTCTTTCAATAGATGTACAATTTGCACGAGTTTTGCTGCGTGCATTCAAATGATTATTCTATTTGGTTGCAAATTATTCACCGTTGCGATAGAAACATACAATGCAGTTGTTCCGTAATGACATTCGATTGGACCGTTTGGCTGTTCAATACCGAAAATGGGTCATTGGATAATTAATGGTGCTATCTCTGGTATTACTGTTGTCCTCGGCTCAGCAATATATTAGAAATAATAACGACAATGAACAATTAATAGCAATTTTTAATATGATTGATGTCAATAGGATTAGATTTTAAAAAAGTATAATAATACAGCAAAATGGAGTGGAATTGGAGATATTTATCTAGCTTCATCTGATAAAGCTTGGGATATTAACCCTTTTCACACGAAGTTATTTGCATTATATTTTAAACATATTTTCTGATCTCTGTTATTTCTATTTTATGATTTATTGCGATTTATGCATATGAAATTGAGCTTATTAGCAAGTACAGTACTTCTTATTTAAACAATCTTTAAATATAAACGAGTTTGTTGCTATTACAATTATTTTGAGAAATGGTATAGCAATTTGTAGTGGTGCTTTGGAGTCGTCAGTCGAGTGCATAGGGTTAAAGTGCAAGAGAGTGGAAGAGATCAGTCTCTAATGCATAGCTAATGAACATCAGCATGAAATACACTACTAATTATTTGATTATACACAAGCGAGGTTCACGTTAATTTACTGTATTAATGTATTCTGATTTAAATAGGATGTTTTAGTTCTTTGCAAATTAATATTGCTTTAACACAATATTGATATACTAAATCAAGTATTTTTGATCAAGATCAGGCTTGGTAAAAGAAAAGTCAGAGTATTTATGTATTTATTTAAACAATCGGTAAAATTATAGCAGGTTAAAGAAATTAAATATCTAAATATTATTAAATATAATTAACACTACACATAATATTAGTTATTATTTATTATCTTTATGTATTTACAGTAATTACGTAGAAGCCTTCAAATATTTGTATATATATGTAAATTGTATAATATTGGCAGTGTAGTTATTAATTACACTATTTTCAACTTATTAAAACGATCAAATAAATATCTATGCAATTTTTATAGTTTGTAATTATTGTAGACAATGTTTATTTGTCATAAGAAATTTCAAGTCTGAGCAAAGTGACAACTATTTATTGCAGTAAATTGTTAGAAATCATAATTCTTTGTATATAATCATTGTAACAAAATGCATTTACTCAAACGTGTTCTGCGATCACTAGACAGCGCATCTGTATGCAAAATAAAAATTCTTTACATTAATTCTAGGAAATATAAGTTAGATAGAAATATTTTTCTTCCGCGAATAATTCTGTTAATGTAACAATGCTCTTAAATTCTTCTAATACTTCTCCTATTTAACATTTGACCTTTTTCAAAAATAGATGTATGTACAAAATCCGTAATCTAGCAACCACTATGCTTCTATAACCACTAAAAAAAAACTTGTTCAATGAATATTCTGCCATTACATTTAAAATCATTATTCGTTTCTTGCGAACGCTTCTTTCACGAGTCATACTTTTCGCGTCGCGTTATTCTCATTAGGCCAGTGCCGGATTGTCAATCAAGTTCTTGCGTCTCTCCAATATAGACTACAAATGATCCGGTAGAGTGCAAGAGGGTCGGAGCCGATCGAGAGCCTCGACTGTTAACTCCGCGGAGCACGTCGAAATAATAAGTGTCGACAGTTTGAGCGTTTCAAAGCGATCAATTTAAATGCTATTCTCGAGACGACGTTACTTCGTGTAGCAGTCGTTTCCATTTAATCTGACCTAACCACTCGACACGACGAGCTCGAGCGAGTGGCGTGCTTCAAGTTCCCTTTTTCTTCTTCTTCTACCGTCTCTGCCTCACTTCTGGCTCTCTTCGCCTCGGTCACGTTTCCGGCAACGGAAATCAGCCGCAGGAGGAGAGAAGAACGAAAGCAGCCTTGTAATTAACGCCCTTTGCGAGGGTCCAACGGGCCCCCAGACCTTTCTCTGGGCCTCACTGTTTACGGTCAGCGGTTTAAACGCTTCTCCTCGGCACAAGAGTCTCGAGTTACCTTGGTCTTTCTTTCTTTCTTTCTTTCTTTCGTTCGTTCGTTCCACGCCGGGCCTGCCCTTCCTCGGCTTGCGGGCTGGCCCCGGACAACGAGAATTCGTCTGCTCCTTACCACTAACGATCTCCTGCTCGTTGGGGTCCTCGTGACTCGATTTCATTCGCAGTTTGAGTCGGAAATCGGCTCCGCGCGCTCTTTTCTTCTCCCGTGTTTAGTCTTCTGGCTATTAACGCGTTTAGCATTCTTCCGGCACGATTGAAAGTGATTGCGGACGTATTGTTGCGTTGACATTTTGTTCTTCTCTTGGTGATCGCGATTTTAGGAATAATGTTTAACCCTTTGCACTCGAGTGGTGACTCCGAGGCACCACTAATATTGGTCTATCACGTTTCAAAATAATCTTTGTAGTAACAAACTTTGTATTTCAAACTTTTTTTTAGAGTGAAACTGTTGGCACGAATCACAAGAATCAATTTTGTATACACAAATGCACTTTGTTATATAAATTAGGAATACTTTTGATAATTATTTTAAATACTTATTTTATATAATATAAAATATTACAATTATTTTAGATAATTATTTTATATAATATAAAATATTACAATTATTTTAGATAATTATTTTAGATAATTATTTTAGATGTACAGTTAAAGTGGCTTCGAGTGCAAAGGGTTAATATGGTATATCGTATAAAAATATGGACAGGAAGTTCATAAGGAATAAGTATTAAGTACTAAGTAAGGAAGTTAAGTATTAAGTAAGGAATAAGTATTTCAATATTTTCTATAAAAGGAACTTTATGTCAATAATCTTAAAGTAAAAGAATTGGAAATCGGACAAAATGGTTGGTCACAGAAGATTTAGTATTTAAATCTTTATTATACTATTATTAGATTTTATCAAAGTAATATTTTCGTTCTAAATGAATAGACTGCAGATTTTATGTGAATTTTGGAATATTATTCTGTCTATTTTAATTTTCAATATCATTAATAGAAAGAAGACATTTCACTTTTGTTCCTTACAATTAACTTCAAAAATATTTATTTACATATGAATTTGCATATAAGGCATATGAAACATATTAATTAAACAAATAATAATCAAACAAAACGTAAATTTTTGGTGTTCTGTAAATTATGTATAGCGTACTATGGACTTCGAAAGACTTTGAAACAAAAGGAGAACTCAATGGGGATAATCAGCTGATTCCCGTGTCGAAGTAACTTTTTCTGGGCACGAAAAACTTCTGCTTCGAATAACAAAGTGTTCGTAAAGTGAACAAACATGTTAGGCCAGACACCCAATCATGGGACGACACTGGATCTTCAAGAAAAGATGACTTGCGTGAAATCAGATCCAGCCTTCGCTATCGAAATATGTAACATGATACTGATAGACTGTGAACGAGAGTCAAAACACCCGTCACATCTTTGTTTTGGGTGCCGTATGACTATGTCGATGCCATTCGATACTTGATAAATGTTCCATTTTTATGCAGAGACGTTTTATCCACACAGAATGTAAATACTAGACTAATTACTAGACCGTGGACTTTTGGAGATCTAATATTAGTTTTACCTTCCTTTGACAATTAGTTATTTTTTAATTAGCGAGACACCTTTCTTTTATTCTATGGTTTTGTAAAATCGCGTATGAAAGTGAGAATAATAATATACAAAATAATTATATTCTAATGATTATACTGCAGTTTTTTATGCGAAATAAAAATTGTCTGTACTAATTGCAAGACACAAAAACTACATAGATAATAGGTTTAATAAGTAAGCATCTTTTTATTCTTTAAAGGTTTTAATATTTTGTACTTGATCTGCTCATTTTTGTTACGAAAGTATAAAAATCCGTAGTATAATAATAATTCCATGAATGGTCAAGCTAGAATTTTTATTGAGAGTGGTACAATATTTATCATACCTAGAACAACGTGTTCGAATAAAATTTTAAACTAGTCTTCTATTTTATTTATCACATGATATATTATAACCTTTATGGTAACTTTAAAAGAGATTTCGAACTTTCCTCTATCCATTTCGTTAATTACAACAGAAATGAATACATATTACAAGACAACTATAAAAAGTTTCTCAAAAGAAAGTATTCATCGTGCACGTGAGATTTCGTAAAAATCACAGCGAGTGAAAGAAGAATGTTCATCTCGAAAACAGAAAGTGATTTCGCTCGATTTCGCTCGAAAATGCGCCGATTACGCAGGCGCGACCGCCGGCTGAACCGCTTTTGTCAAATCACGTAACAATTTCGTAGCGAAACAGGAAAAAAAGACCGCGAGGAAGAATGAAAAAAACCGTTCCCTGGCCGCGTCTTGAAAGTCCAGTTCGTCGGCGGAAGGGAAAAACTAGCCCCCGAACTGGTTGCGTAGCGCGCGAGGCACGAATGGAAAAAGGCGACGCACGTGTCGCGGCTGAATGGCCGCTTTCTTTACCGACGACCTGTGACACGAATTCAATGGCGTTCGACAAAGGGACAGAGTACAAAAGGCAACTCGCGGGCTTCTTGAAACTGATAGCACGACGAACCGGCGAAGAATGCTGTTTCTTGGCAACTTTGTGGTCGCCGATTGTGTGCACTTCAGCTTGAACTGCGGCTACCATCACCATCCACTTTGTGGTGAAGGTTGTACAGGACGATTCCTCATCAGCAACGAAAAAACAGAAATGACAACTGTCTAGCGTAGATTTTAAAACAACTTTTAAGTTTCAACTTCTGTATAATTTATTTCTCTGCTTCTGTTGATTCGTACAGTACCATAGTTTATGGCAATATTTTTGCTGTAACATTTTACATTACGCACTCTTTCACAGCCACGTTGCGTACCTAATGCAATTTTTGTTCTGTGTTTATTAATAGTTAATTAATGGCGCTGGGTCATTTTTGACTACAAAACCTTTTACCTGCTTTTTGATAATGTCTGAGGTACAGTAATTTAGTTTGGGTCAAATTTGACTCGGCAGCGCCTTTCGACCGTTCGCTTTTTGACTGTAACTATACCTTCGCTTTATAGCTTTATGGCTTTATTTAGTACTACGTATTACAACTTCTGTCATAGTTAACTGTTATATTAGTGTCTATAAATGTCTCAAAAAATTAGAATAACTTCATTTTATAATGAACAGAAAAATCAAGAAGAAAGCAATTATTTTTCTGGACTCGTTACACTTTATAGATTCTAACAAAGCACGGTTTATTTAAAATAAATCATTTCATATTTTCATAGTATACTACAACTCGGAAGTATTTGAATAAAATTTTAGAGAGATCTATCTTCTCTGTCATGCGACTTTTACGTCTATGACTAGGATTTTAAACTTGATTTAGAAGATTGCAGTAAATAGACTCTGGTTCTTTATATAAAATAAAAATTGTCTGTGAAAACTATAACAAGCAACAACCAACAAACCAATCAAATTGACTGGTTTCTGCTATGTTTTTACAAAACTTGATAAAAATGAGTCTACGACAATTTTTTAAATAAACTTCTTCATTCGAGTATATAAATTGTACGAACTTCAAACAAATCCAATCTCCTCAATGTTAAACAATACAGATCAGTCGTGTATGAAGTAGTTCTATGATGATCTTCATACTACCCCATATTTCTGTATGTTATTATTGTATCAAGTCCACTAACAAAGATCGTCAACCAAGTCCGACCAAAAAACTCGAGTTACCCACACACAGACGAAGTGTCAAACAATCGAAAATCAAGCGGACTTCTAATATTGACATTGAACCGACAAGACCTCCCGGTACTTCGAACCGCCCATGGAAGGTAGCAAAGTAGCAGACGGGCAGAACCGGCGCGTCTCGTCGCACATACACACCACGCCCTCGCACTCGCAGAACACGAAACGCGAGTGGCGCATGAATAGCTAATTGGCCGAGCAGAAAGGGCACCGGTTCGCGCGGCTCGGTCGTGGACCCTTTTCCCTGGCCGATGGATGCACACGCGCGGGACCTAGAGCGCGCAGACCCGGTGCTGCAGCTGCACCGGCGAGAAAACGCATCTTTTGTGCGCGGGCCTCGAGTGCACGGAGGAGGCGGTGCACAAAGAGCCCTGGCCTCGGACTGTCGGGCGGCGGAAATCAATTGAAATTGAAACGGAATGAAACGGAATGAAACGAAACGGAGTCGGCACCCCTGCGAGCTCCCCCATTTCGACCGGTGGCTACCGTTTACGGTGCCATAGTGACCGCGTGACGCAAGTCACGAGTTATTAATGATTCGACGGCCGCGAAACCCTTTCATCTCGAACGGTCCGTGGTGGGACGGGACGATCTGATAGAGGCGAAATCGATCAGTCGATCGCAAATTGATTTTCGTTAGATTATAAACTGGAAACAGCAATATGGGGGTATATAGTAAATATCATGGCGAACTTGTTTTTTAACACTAACCGTATCGTAGTCTATTATTGAAATTTTAAAGACATTTTCACCGGAAACCATAAACTGAATTTATTCATCCGAACACGTTTTAACCCTTTACACTCGAGCGGTGATTCTAAAGCACTACTAGAAGTTGTCCTATCATGTCTCAAAATAATTTGTAAATTATCATAGTCTTTAAAAAAATTATTAAAAATGCAACTGCTGTGTGAGTCACATAACCCAATTTCATATGGATAAAATGCGATAAGTCATATAAAATAGAAATATTGTCGTTAAAAAAACTATGTTGGAATTCCAGCTAGAAAGGCTTCGAGTGCAAAAGGTTAATACAGAAATAACAAAATTTTCTAAATAAATTGAATCGTATAATTTTTATACAATCGTTACTTTAATCATATAATATTTATGTTAAACAATGTTTAAAACTTCACTACAATATTAATATTTTGGTGCATCGTTGATCACTTTTAAGAATCAAACGTTACGATTAATTTATCAATTCGTTGGTTATCTTTTCTCTAATCAAATTCTGTAGATAACCCCTTGGCTGTCTTTTTTTATCTTTCTTTGTTGTTCCAAGCAATTGCACTGTTTATAAGTAATTCTTTTCTTTTTATCTTCTTTCTTTGTATCTAGTCTTTGATACTAGTCTTGTATCTCTCAATAAAGATGTCTGAGACAATTTTGAAAGAATTATTCCGATTTAAGCAGCGTGCAGAGTGTATTAACCCCTTGCGCTATCGCTCTTATTATGCTGTGACGATTAGCACTTATTCGTACTTAATAATTTTGTTAATAATATCAGACAATTTTTGTTTCCTGTATTGTCTTTAATTGTCTTTTTTCATACACTTTGATTACAGAAGAATTTATTTTTATTCCGATATAGAAGCATTTAATAATATTCATATTTAGTGGAACTTGCATAAAATCTTCACCACGAGTCTGATTCGGTATTATAGTGCAAGGGGTTCAGCAGAAACGAAGCGACAGCTTTTTGATCGCCGCCAAGTCGTTTCATCCCACTGTGTCGATCGCGATATCGGCAGGCAGAGTCGAGTCAAAAATCGATCGGTATCCGACTCGCTCCATTACGTTTCCGTTCCTGAAACGGCGACTGCCGACACAATGGGTCCGGATGGGGACACGATTGTTGGCATTCCTCGGCGGGCCATTAACGGGGCGTAACAACCACCCCGGAACAATCAGAGATTTTTAATGAAACCGAACGACCGGCGAACCCCGCTCGTTGATTGATACGTCTTCGTTTTTTTATGGCCAGTTATCGCGAGGGGTTGTTGCGGGATACGTTTGCGATCGTTTCAGCGGCCGGGTTGTTTGGGTGACTGCTGGGGGGCCCGTGACACGCTGCAGATAATGGTAACAGTCTGCGGGATTAACCCCTTTTCCGTTCGACAGTCGTAATTGGAACCTGAGGAAGATCGTGCCTTCTGTCGCCGAGCCGGCAACCAGCTCCAATTTGCGTTTCGAAATTTGTATGGCCGAGAGAAATTGCTACACTGAATATCGAACGACTATTGGGGTCCATCTAGTATTTTTATCTGATAATGTATTGTGTGTTCCAATGAATTTTTCGGCGCGCATTTCCACCCAGAAACTAGCACGTGTCAATCATTATAAAGCGTAGTTTTTATCGGCTATAATTAAATTAGTGAACACCGATGATCTTCAAAGAATTGTACATTTATTAGGGTATGATATTTGTACATACGATCACTTGTATTGATGTAAAATAGTAAAGACGAAGGTCTTAAAAATTATTTGAATAGCGATTCGTTGCTTTATTTCTACAACTTTAATTAAAGTTTCAGGAGTAAATAAAGTGGATGACAAAATCAACTGGAACTGTATAATTTCCTTGAGTTATTAAAATATACATGCTTCGATGTATTAATGTACTATAAACAATTTTAATTCACTTGATAACATTATATCAAGATTAATCAAATTGGAGGAAGACTTCGAACGAAGTTTTGTATTTTATAAAATGAAATTTTAATACATTGAGAATGGTAGTTTTTTTAATTTCCATTGTTTTGTGTATCTTATCGTGAATTCTGATAAGTAAAAGCAGGTTTTAAAAACTCCAATAATATTGTAAAGATCCAGATAAAGATAAAATTAGATTTTGAGAAAAATTGTAAGTGTTAATAGCGAATACATGAAATATTCATGCATAACTGTGAAGCAAGATTGGAATTTGCCGCTGCTGCATGCGCATAAATATAATTAAAATTTAATTGAGGAAAACAATGTGTCTGTCGTAACGGCACGTAGCAAAATAGGAAACATCTGCCGCAGATCGATTCAATTTGGTTTGCTGGTCGTGGAACGAAGAAAGAGAGGGCTGCAGAATCGCGGACCATTGAATGGTCAACAATGCACGATTGTGCTTCTTGCAAGGTCGACCTCTTGCATTCCGTTGCATGACGTAATGGCGAGCTAGACGCTACCGATGCGGATTGGATTTTTGGTGGGAGGAGCGAACCGTTCATTAAATCATTTATGCATAGATACAAACGTTGATGCGACCACCCAAAGGCAGCCTAATTCTGCACCGTTAAACTGATGATATTGCACACTTACGGTAATGCTGTCGCCGTAGTACATACTCCTTTTACCGTTATATTCCCCGGGAACCTTTACGTTTTGTAATTTTTATTTAAAACTGAATTAGTGGGCAATTATAATAACCACGGACGCCACAGGAGTGAGATTAATATGACTGAATTATTAAGTACAGAGAAAACTCTTTTGCAAAATGCAAATGTTCTGTGCGATACATTTCTTGAATGCTAGAACTGAGAGTTAAATACTAATTAACTTCTTGTTGTAATAAATTTAACTGATTGTAAATGATGCAATAATTTGTACTTCCCTAGATAAGATTCCTAGATAAGATCCGTAAGATCTGCAGATTAATCACGCGATATAAATCGGGAGCAATATTTTATTACATCGTCAAATGCTGCTCGTCAAATTCGATATGTTACCATATAATTTCTCATGGTAGGATTCGGTTTATAATATAATTAATCCTCGCTAATAAATCGCGGATCTATGATACCACGTCGGAGTGACTTATTAATCACGTCAGAGCGTGATCAATATTCTGGTGACGTAATAAATATTTCCAGTGATTTATCTTTTCCTTGCCCACGTTGTTCCCTTTCACAAAGTCAGCGTAATTAATACTATTTTTCTCCGGGGCTCCTCGACATTAATAATCTTCGCGTATTCTATGCGTATGAAATATTCTACGTACAAT